>NC_079203.1:32911571-33206571 GCF_026745355.1 Beta vulgaris subsp. vulgaris | reverse complement strand
CCTCAATCCAAGTGTTGTTGAACTATATTATATTGATTAAACTGGTATAAGCATGGTGGACCGATCGATTGCCCTAGGTTTTTAATTATTTGATAAATTCCCATTTTTCTGCGTTCTAGTTTGTTCTAGTTTAGTTATTAATTCCTCAATTATTTTTCCTCTCTGGAAGTAGTTAGATAATTGAACATAAATCTGTAGAACTCCTCTCCCTGTGGATCGACCCGTATTTGCCAGTTTCTGCAAACAGACACCGTGCACTTGCGGTATATTTTAAAACACATCAAGTTTTTGGCGCCGTTGCCGGGAGAGAGGGTTTCTATAGCTTTCTGATTAATTATTTGACTATTTCTGCTGTCTCATTGGAACTTCAAGTTCCAATTGAGGCCATCTCACTGCACATTTTTCTTTGTTTCTTTTATGCCCAATCAAAAGAACAGGTTCTCCAGTTCAGACTGATCCTGATCTTGAGAAAACCATCCGGCAGCTCAAGAAGACACAAAAGAAGAAAAAGCAGTCTGCTAATCAGAAAAAAGCCACGGAAGAACCAACTGAACCAATTATGCCTCCTAAGTCGCTGAAATCTTATGGGGTACCTTCTCCTGGCAATGTTCCCACAGGCCCTACTATGCCTGATATACAAGCAGTCAACTTCGAAATCAAGCCTGGCCTCATCAACATGATCCAGCAGAATCAATTTGGTGGCCATCCATCTGAAGACCCTGCAAATCATTTACAACGGTTTCAACAGCTTTGTCGTACCGTTAAGCACCAAGGGGTCACTCACTCGATCATGTGATCAGTGAAGGTTATGGTCTTTGAATTTTCACTAAAGGACAAGGCACAGAAGTGGCTGAATGATGTTAATGAAACTGAGTGGAGTGCTATATCTGAAGCATTCCTGAAAGAGTACTACCCTCCCACCAAAACTGCAGAAATAAGACACAAGCTTGCCACCTCCAACAAGAACCTGATGAAACATTGAAGGAAGCATGGAATAGATTTAAGGATCTGCAGAGAGAATGCCCACACCACAATCTGGATAAGTGGTTCATCACCCAAGCATTCTACAATGGTCTACAACCTCATATCAAGAGCACGATTGATTCATCTGCAGGGGGTGTCTTCCTAGATAAGGGGTAGATGAAGGATACGATTTTCTGGCCAACTTAGCAGCAAATGATCATAGTCCTCCAGGACACTACAAGAAGAAGTTGGATGCTGATGCATATGCTTGTTGTCCTCACAAGTAGCACAGTTGAGCATGAAGATGGACTCATTGAAATCTTCGCAGTCCACTACTCCCCCATGAGTATTAATGCGATGTCCTCCATGGCTCCTATTACTTCCTCCTTTTGTGAAGTGTGGTATTCAAGGCCACTTTGGTCATGATTGTTCCTACAGTCAACCTGATCCGAATCAGATGGAGCATGCCAATGCTTTTCAGCAGAGACCACACAACCCCTATTCTAACACTTACAACCCAGGTTGGAGAGATCACCCCAATTTCTCCTATAAGAGCAACAATGTCCAAAATCCTCAACCTCCACCACAATCTTCCTACCAACCACCACATCAAAACCCACCACAACATGCTGCTAGACCACCATATTATCAAGGGGCTCCTCAGAACCCCCTCCTGGTTTCAATAGGCCTTCACCCCAAGGCTATCAGCAGCAAGCTCCTCATAATAACAGCTCTCAAGAGCCTACTATGTCTGATCTAATGAAAATGATGGTTTCTATGCAGAAAAATCATGAGGAGAGCATCAAGGAGCTGAAGAACACCACCAAGCATTTGGAGACTCAACTTGCTCAGGTGGCTGGAAAAATGCACAAAGGCAACCAGGTCATCTGCCGGGGCAACCAATTCCTAAAGAAACCGCTAATGCTGTCACTCTTCGAAGCGGTACACAATATGATGCCCCACCTATGCCTACTGATGATTCAATACCTCCAGTTCAGAATGATGCTGTGGATGACAATGAAGGTGAGGATAGCTCCAGAACTGAAGTTGAGCGCGGGAAAGTGGATGACGCAGAGAAACGCAAGGAGAAGGTTACTGATTCTCCTACTCCACCACTACCTTTCCCCCATAGGATGCAAAAATCAAAGGTCGATCAACAACTTGGTAAATTTATGTCTATGGTCAAAAATCTTGAGGTAACAGTTCCTTTCACTGATTTAATTTCTCAAGTACCTGTGTATGCCAAGTTTCTGAAAGATATGATAACTAAAAAGAAAGATTTTGGTGGGATAGATAGGGTTGCTTTAACTGAAGAATGCAGTGCTGTTCTGCAAAATAAAATTCCACCCAAATTAAAAGATCCTGGTAGTTTTTCCATCCCTTGTCATGTGGGTGCTCTGTTTATAGATAAGGCTTTGTGTGATCTAGGTGCTAGGTGTATCTGTTATGCCTTTATCTGTCTGTAATAAACTGAACTTGGGTGCTTTAAAGTGCACACAGATTACTTTACAGATGGCTGATCGATCTGTGAAGTATCCTTTGGGTATTTTAGAGGATGTCCCTGTTAGAGTTGGAAAATTTTATATTCCTGTGGACTTTGTAGTACTTGATATGGAAGAAGATAGTCAAATTCCCATTATTTTGGGTAGACCTTTTCTATGTACTGCTGGTGCTGTTATTGATGTAAAATCTGGCTCTCTGACTTTGAGTGTTGGTGATGATACTATTACTTTTAAGTTAACCAATGCTATTAAGTCCCCTATGCTTGAGCACACATGTTGCAGGATTGACATACTCGATGAGATCTCTGGAGTTAGTTTTTCACAATTTCTGTCTGATGAATTATTGGAGACAAGTCTTGATCTCACTGATGATCTTGACATTGATACGGTAGCAGATTGTAAGGTAATGGAGACTATTTGCTCTACTTCCGAACCACAGGTAAAGAAGTTAGAACTTAAACCTTTACCTTCTCATCTCAAATATGCATTTCTTGATGATGCTGAGGAATGTCCTGTGATTGTCAGTACTAAACTCACAGATAGCCAGCTTTCACAACTTCTTACAGTGCTTCGCATGCACAAGAAGGCTATTGGGTATAGTATTGATGATCTAAAGGGCATTAGTCCTGATTTCTGCATGCATAGAATTAATTTGGAAGAAAATCACCGCCCTTGCATACAACCTCAAAGACGTTTGAATCCTAATATGCAAGAGGTGGTGAAAAAGGAAATTATGAAACTACTTGACGCGGGCATCATCTACCCCATCTCAGATTCTAAGTGGGTGAGCCCGGTTCAAGTTGTTCCTAAAAAGGGGGGGACTACTGTTGTTAAGAATGATAAGGATGAACTAATTCCTACTCGTACTGTTACAGGTTGGCGGATGTGTATTGACTATCGCAGATTAAACATGCCACTCTGAAAGATCATTTCCCTCTCCCTTTTATTGATCAGATGTTAGAAAGATTAGCAAAACATAACTTTTTCTGTTATTTGGATGGATATTCAGGTTTCTTTCAGATTCCCATTCACCCAGCTGATCAGGAGAAGACGACGTTCACTTGCCCCTATGGCACTTTTGCATATCGCAGAATGCCATTTGGTTTGTGCAACGCCCCTGCCACATTTCAGAGATGTATGATGGCCATTTTTTCTGATTTCATGAAAATATCATGGAGGTATTTATGGATGATTTTAGTGTTTATGGTTCTGACTTTGATGTGTGTTTGCATAATCTCTCTAAATTCTGAAACGTTGTTCTGAGGTTAATCTGGTTCTTAATTGGGAAAAGTGCCACTTTATGGTGAATGATGGAGTGGTACTTGGACATCTCATATCTGAGCGTGGCATCCAGGTGGACAGAGCAAAAATTGAGGTGATTGAGAAACTTCCTCCTCCTGTGAATGTCAAGGGAGTGAGAAGTTTTCTGGGTCACGCGGGTTTTTATCGCAGATTTATAAAAGACTTTTCAAAAATTGCGAAACCCCTTACTCAATTGTTGCTCAAGGATGCCACCTTTGATTTTACTGATGCGTGTGTGGAGTCTTTTGACAGGATTAAGGAAGCATTGATCACTGCCCCTATCATACAACCTCCAGACTGGAGTCTTCCTTTCGAGATCATGTGTGATGCTAGCGATTATGCGGTTGGTGCTGTGCTTGGTCAACGGAAAAACAAAGTCCTCCATGCCATCTACTATGCCAGCAAGACCTTAGATGAGCCCAGGTCAACTATGCTACTACAGAGAAAGAATTGTTGGCCATTGTGTATGCTCTTGACAAGTTTCGGACCTACCTCATAGGTTCGAAAGTGATTGTTCATACTGACCATGCTGCGCTAAAGTATCTCTTGGCCAAGAAGGAGGCCAAACCACGACTTATACGATGGATATTGTTACTACAAGAGTTTGATCTGGAGATCCGTGACAAGAAGGGTGCTGAGAATGTAGTTGCAGATCATCTCTCCCGGTTGAGGTTTGAGTCAAGTGCTGACGGTCCCATAGATGATGCTTTTCCAGATGACCATCTTTTCGCTGTGTCTACTCAATCTCCATGGTATGCTGATTTTGCTAATTATTGTGTTAGTGGTTCTCATCCTCCTGATTTGACATACCAACAGCGCAAGAAGTTCTATCACGATGCCAAGCATTATTTTTGGGATGACCCCCTCTTATACAAGAAGTGTTCAGATGGCTTGTTCCGACGATGTATAGCTGATTGGGAGATAGTTGGCATTCTCCAACATTGTCATAGTATGCCTTGCAGTGGACATCTGGGCTCACAAGCCACCGCTTATAGAGTTCTCCAGAGTGGTTTTTATTGGCCTACCATTTTTAAAGATGCTCGTGTTTTTTGTCTCTCTTGTGATGAATGTCAACGAACGGGTAATATTTCAAAGAGGCAGGAGATGCCCCAGATGGGTATTTTGGAGATTGAACCCTTTGATGTATGGGGTATTGATTTCATGGGACCTTTCCCTTCTTCTTGTGGGAACAGGTATATCTTGGTTGCTGTGGACTATGTGACTAAGTGGGTTGAAGCTGTGGCTTCCATTACCAATGATTCTAAGGTAGTCATGAAGCTCTTCAAGAAGGTCATTTTCCCTCGATTCGGAGTCCCGAGAGTCTTGATCAGTGATGGGGGATCTCACTTTCACCAGCGCACTTTCAAAGCTTTACTGAAGAGATATGGAGTCACTCACAAAGTTGGTTTAGCCTATCATCCTCAGACTAGTGGTCAAGTTGAAGTCTCCAATCGTCAGATCAAGCGCATTTTGGAGAAGGTAGTCAACAGGTCAAGGAAGGATTGGTCACAAAAATTGGATGATACTCTGTGGGCTCTGAGAACTGCTTTTAAGACACCTCTAGGAACCACCCCATATCGATTAGTCTATGGCAAAGCTTGTCATTTACCAGTTGAAATGGAGTATCTCTCAGCTTGGGCAGTTAAAGAAATTAATTTGGATTTGGAGGCGCAGGGAAGCAAGACTTCTTCAACTGAATGAGTTAGATGAGCTTCGACTGGAAGCATATGAAAACCACAAACTCTACAAGGAGCAAACCAAACGATTTCATGACAAGATGATTGTAAAGCGGGAGTTTCATGTTGGTGACAAAGTCCTATTATACAACTCTAGACTGAGGCTTTTTCCTGGAAAGCTTAAGTCAAAATGGTCTGGACCTTTTGTCGTCACTGACGTGAAAACACATGGAGCTATTGAAGTGGCCAATGCAGCTGGAACGAAGTTTAAAGTGAATGGGCAGCGTCTGAAACTGTACCATGAGGGCGCCTTCATCGGCCAAGTAGAGGTTATGTACCTAGACACTCCCTGATTTTGAGAAGAGGTACTAAGGTCGTGCGGGACCATCTAAACCAGCGCTTTGCGGGAGGCAACCCGTCTTTTCTTTTCTTCTTTTTAGTTTCGATTTTGTTTTCTTTGATTTTTTTTTTAGTTTACTTTCTTAATGTGGTGAGGGAGAGTGTACTGATATTTGGACGAGTCTAGTGTGTGCAGGAGGCAAATTTACGGACTTGGGAAAATTTTGACGGAAAAACGCGCAAAATTGAAATCGCCCGGTCAACCGGGCACTCGCCCGACCGGGCGCGCAAGCACTTTTCACAGAGGAACGAAAAACGAGAGAAAAAGTAAAGTATTTTTCGCCCGGTCGACCGGGCGAAGGCGCCCGACCGGGCGCGCAAGCGTTTTTGGAGGATATATTGCCCGGCCAACCGGGCGAAACAAATGTGAAAAAACCGGAAACCGCCCGACCGGACGGAATTTCCTTCGCTTGCGATTGCCCAGTTTCGAGAAAAATGCAAAAATCTCAGAAAAAAATTTTCGCCCGGTCGACCGGGCGGATACCCCGACAGCTTTTATTTGCCCACGATTTCACCCCCTTTTCATTCTTTCTTTTTCCTTCTCTCAAAACTTCATCTTCTCCAAACCCTTTTCTCTCTCCTCACTACCTCCATCTCCATACCTTCTCCTACCTCTCTTCTCTCACCAATCTCATCCCTCCTTCAAATTTTCTTCACTTCATTCTTTTCTTATCTTTCTCACAAACAAAAAAAAAATTCAGAAAATCTCCATCTTTTCTCTCTCTCACTTACATTCACTTCACATCAAATTCAAGCATGTCAAGGCCAAGCAAGAGGCCAAAATTCACGAGGGGAATCAAGCACTCGCATCCCACCGGATTCCAACTTCCCCGAGGTAATTTCAAATCTCTAGAACAAAAAGAAAAATTTCAGAAATTGAAACATAGAAATATTGTTCCTACTAGATTTGTTGATTCGCAATCTCTACATACATTGGGAATATTTAATGATACAAAGACTTTATTTGAGAAATTGGGTTTGGGTACTATGTTTGGCATGTTTTTCTGGACCTATAGGCACCTAACCCTCGAATTTCTGAGTTCCCTAGAAGTAGGGAATAAAAATCAGGTGCTTCATTTTCGCCTCATGAATGAGGATAGGGAATTAACATTGAGCCAACTAGCTGCTATCTTTGGCCTACCCCTAACTGGGGAACATCGTCACCCCCAGAACTTCGCATAAACACACTTTGGAGGCCTTTACGGGTGAAGATGAGGTCAACACCCAACACATGTCTGCCGATCATTTGCACTTTCCCAGTCTTCGCTACTTGCAGCGATTTCTGGGGTGCACACTTTTTGGGCGAGCTGAGCCCCACTCCTGTCAAAAACAGGAGATTTTTCTGATGGGGAGCTATTTGTTTCCCGAGCTTGACTATGCTTTGTGCCTGCCATATTTGTTTGTCTCCCAGCTCAAACGGACCGCCACTAGCTTGCCTGCCCAATTTGAGGATGGTAGTGTCAGGGACAACCTATTGTTGTAGGTGGACTTATAACTGCTATTGCTGTTCACTTTGGTTTTGTGCCTGACGTTAACAATGCAGTAGTTGGCCCTGCAGAGATTGGCATCGATTACATGATCAATGCCAAGTGGATCACTGCCCAGTCGGCCAACAAGTTTAGGTGGTACATTGCCAAGAAGGAGTCCATCCTTCTTCCTGACGCGCCCAGACCCGCCTTGAGCCTGGAGTAGGTTCCTACCTACTTCCTTTGCGGGGTCAGGAGCCCATTGCTCGACGACCCTTGAGGACCTACCATAGGCAGTCGGCGGGGGAAGCCTCTTCCTCCGCTCCTGAAGACCCTATGATGGCCGCCCTTACTCGCATCGAGCAGGGACAGCAGTCCCTTACCTCACAGATGGGCCGTCTTGAGTTGGGTCAGGCCACCATTCAGACCCACCTGACCTCCTTGGACACACGGTTGACCACCGTGGAGTCCGACATGCACCATGCCCTCTACCCCATCTACCATGACTATACCACCAGGGCTTATCGCCCATGACCATACCCATCCGTCTTGGTATACGCCACACGTACCTGACCCCACTGACCATATGGGGGAGGATGCCTTTGGCAATGCTGTTTTTGGTGCTGCAGGTACTTCTGGAGGCGGTTTTACTGCTGATATGTCTGACGATGAGACATGAGTCCTCTCTTCTTCCCTCTTGCTGCAATGAGGTCATTGCCGAGTTCAGCTTGGGGGAGATTTGCTGTAAGTACACCCTCTCTTTTATTGCTTTTTAGTGTAGTCAGTTTAGTTAGTTGTTTGTATAGTTTAGTTTCATTGTTAAAAAAAAAAAAAAAAACATATATTGCTGAAAAAAAATACCAAAAATACGAATTGACTGGATTGGTATGATCGCTTCCCTGTGCCCCATGATATTCTTTGAAAATGTATTTGGGCTCTTTATCTGGATAGTTGGGTACTTGTGATTGTGATGCTGGAATGTGAACTCTAAAGGCCATGACCCTCAATGAGTTTTGATAATAAAGCGCTTATCTTGACTGCATACTTGATCTGTAGACTGTGAGACATTTGCTGGATTCATTTTTGCCAATGGATTCATTTCTATATCCATTCTGTTTTTCTTGTGTGTTAGTTCCTCATTAGCTGACTGATCTTGACTTTGACATCGTACGCATTGAGATCTGATGACTTGTGGCAATTGCTGTGATAGAGGCGTTCTTTTGTCTGCTTTTTGAGCCTTAAAGTGATTTTCATGATATACTTTTATCCTCCTTAGCCCTATGAGCCTAATACTTTTCATGTTACTTAACCTCATTACAGCCCATGACCTCTGTTTTGATACTAATCCCAAGCCTAGCTTGGGGGAGCATATGGTTGAGTTAGCATCTGAGATAGTTTTTATGAGTTACTTTGGATGGAAACGATTGTCTTAAGGTACAAAAATTGAGAAAAAGAAAAGAATGAGCAAAATGAAATACATGTGATTATGGGATTGAAAAAATGCAAAGAGAAAGAAAAAGAAAGATTGAAAAAGAAGAAACGAACAAAAAAAATCAAAAATTCTTTCTTTTCCAAGTGCTTGCAAAGAAAAAATTCAATCACGCTGTTTCTAGAATGAGTTCATTGCAAATTTGGTGATTTATAGAATTGGGAAACTATTATTGGCTATATTCAGGTTGATACTTCTAATAACTTGTGCTCCCCTATTCTTGGTTTTTCCACCACATTTCCCATACATAATCCATACCCATACCTAAGCCCCATTACAACCCCGAAGAAGTCCTCTTGAGCTTGCGCTTATATTGTCTATCGGATTGATGTGGTCAGTTTGTCAAGGTTAAAGAGTACGTTCGCTACTTGAGTCGACATATTAGGTTGAGTGACATTATCACCTTTCTAAACACATGAGAGTGTGAGTGGGAAGGGTCATTATGGTTGGGATGGTGAGCGATCGGGCACATCTTTTGCCTGCCACAAAATGTCGAGAGGAGTGACACCCCAGTGAGTACCTTTTCAAGATTTGTACGTCATATAAGGCAGCTGCATTGGATTGGTTATTTGGGTGATTGGTAACTAGAGTGATCTGAACAGTTGAACTTGCATTGTGCCTGCTTGAATGATTTGTGAGGCTTATAAAAAAAAAAAATTTTTGATCTCTGTTTTCATATTTGAAGGGGTGAGGCAATCATATTCTAAATCATGTCATGGTTTTGCTTAGTGACAAGCAAAAGGTTAGCTTGGGGGATTTTGATGTTTTCATTATTCATCGATTATTTACTCTAATTCCCTTAGTTTTGATAGTCGATTTGGGCTCTTTCGAGCTCTTTTCTTGTGGATTTGATGTGTTTGGAGTTCTTGTCGTGTTTTGCAGGTTTTGATGCGGATTTGGCGCTTTGTACCTTTATCGGAGTCGCAACACGGAAGTTTAGCGGTCACACAAGGTCCAAGGCGTATCCGGAAGACCGCATGCGTTCGGTTGGATTCCACGAAGAAAAAGACAAGGAAACACCTCCGCCCGGTCGACCGGGCGGTGTGGCCCGACCGGGTGGAATCCCACACTTAGCAGCTAAACAAAACAATGGAAGGAAAGCTTACGCGCCCGACCGGGCGGACTCGCCCGGTCGACCGGGCGAACTGCAACACTTGGCATTTTTCACCCTTCATTTCGCCCGGCCAACCGGGCGACCAGACGAAGAAAAACGCTTGCGCGCCCGACCGGGCGGAATTTTTCCTTCGTCGTAAGTTTGTGATCACCGTCGCCCGACCGGGCGGACTCTCAGGACGCGATTTTTCGGGTTTTTTTAGCCGGTTTTGTATTTAGTATAAATAGGTTTTTAGTATTTTTCGTTGAACCTATCTTATTTTCTACGTTTTTTAGGGCCAAACACTTAGTTTATTCTCTCTACTTTTGTTGAACTTTTACATTGGAAGATTATATAGATCGTCGATTTCCTTTTCATCGTTCTTCAATCATTTGGTATTCTTCTCTACTTAGTTTAATTTCATGAATTCTTTTACTTTGATTATGTTTATTGCTTTCAATATCATCATGAGTGAGTAGTCTATTTCTAGGGTTTAGAGAGGGAAGCCATGTTTATACCTTTTTGATTGTGGTTTGATGTTCTTCAATAATTGGATTGAATTAGAATAATTCCTATTGATTTGTTATACTTGTTTAATTCATGTAATTGCGCAATATCATGAGTTATGTTTAGCTAATAAGAATTAGAATCGAAAGATCATATTCATTAGAGGCTTGTTACAATAGGTAGATTTGATTATGTTGAGCGACCGTACTGGCATATGTTAATCTAGGAGTTGTTAATGCCTGACCAAGGATTAGCGAAATACTTCATTTATTCGAACCTCAATCCAAGTGTTGTTGAACTATATTATATTGATTAAACTGGTATAAGCATGGTGGACCGATCGATTGCCCTAGGTTTTTAATTATTTGATAAATTTCCATTTTTCTGCATTCTAGTTTGTTCTAGTTTAGGTATTAATTCCTCAATTATTTTTCCTCTCTGGAAGTAGTTAGATAATTGAACATAAATCTGTAGAACTCCTCTCCCTGTGGATCGACCCTTATTTGCCAGTTTCTGCCAAACAGACACCGTACACTTGCGGTATATTTTAAAACACATCATATATATATATATATATATATATATATATAATATATATATATATATATATATATATATATATAATATATATATATATATATATATATATATATATATATATATATATATATATAATATATATATATTATATATATATATTCGAGGTAAAAATACGTATAGAAATACGAGCAGATTTAGTAAAATATGGATAGTAAATAACAACAACTAAGATATTATAGATTTGAATGTTTAACTTTATAGAATTATATGATTCAAATTCTATGAAATTTAAAATTTATTTTTAATTTAACATTTATTTTTAATTTAACATATATATGTATTCCAAGCATTCCATATCTTTTATAAGTTTCAATTTTAAAGTTTTAATGACATTTTAAAAGTTTAGTGTCATTCAAATAAATAAAAAATAATGATTGATTTGGAAATGGAAAAAGAATAATGACTTTTTAAAAAAATATCATTTAAAAAAATTTAACATATATATGTATTCCAAGCATTCCATATCTTTTATAAGTTTCAATTTTAAAGTTTTAATGACTTTTTAAAAAAATGTCATTTAAAAAAATCTTCAGTTTTAAGTCACTAAGGCCCGCTAAAAGTTAAGACCCCCTAAAGTTGGGACCTACACAGGTTAATCAATAGTTCAGACCTTTTAAAAATTATCACCCAAAGTTCAGACCTCTATTGTCAATTTTTCCTATTAATAATAGTAATGACTTTTAATATTGCACATTTAGCATGTGGTTGGTAATAATAGTAATGACTTTTAATTAATTGTAGGAAGAAAAATTCATGTCAATGTTTATGGCAATGAGAAGTTGTCGGCTGAGTATGTGTTAATCTTCATTAATTATATTATCGCGTTAGATGTAGTATTAAGTGAGAATAATAAATGTTTTAAAGAAAATCCCATGTTTTGGAATGAGATTTTCTTCTACGTCAATAAGCAGCGCAGTTTTCATACAATATTTGTAGATAGGTAAGTTGAAGTCCTTGTAACAAGAGAGAATTTCAGAAATCCTTTTTACAAGGGATGAGACTGGATCCAATAACATTTGAGATAATAGGTGTTTCTGTCTAGAAATTAAGGGTACTGATTCCTTTGCTTAGGGAATACTGGGTCAGATCCGAATGTCCTGAGTCCAAAGTCCGTACGCCGGAATCCTGCAAAAGTAAGGGTTAGACTGCCCCGGGAGTTGTTCCGGGATCGCCTCTCCGACGTTCAAGTCAGTGATCAAGCTTAGAGAGATAAAGTCTAGAGAGAGATGCTCTGGTTTGTTAGGTAAGAATTCAATACCTTCTCATTGATGAGGCGGTTGAGTATTTATAGTGCTTGGGATATCCCAACTGTAGGCCAGCTGGAAGGCACTGACAGCTGGGAGGCACTATTCCAGGTGGGCCCTTTGGAGGCTTAAGGCTTTGTTGGGCTTGAACTGTCCCTGGCTGGCTTAGCCCTGGAAATAAGCCCAAACAATTAGCCCCACGCCAGGAGTGGGAAACATCGAGGCCTTGCTGAAGCGTCTCCCGTTTGTGGCGGAACCTAGATAGCCCTGAGCCTAGACTGACTTGGTCTCCTGGAGGAAGAGGGAGGCAGGTGCCGACCCAGTCTCTTCAAGGAGAGGGGTGGCATGAGCCGACCCAGTCTCCTTGAGGAGAGGGGTGGCAAGTGCCGACCCGGTCTCTTCAAGGAGAGGGGTGGCATGTGGCGACCCGGTCTCTTCAAGGAGAGGGGGTGGCATGTGCCGACCCGGTCTCCTAGAGGAGAGGGGAGGCATGTGCCGACCCGGTCTCCTCAAGGAGAGGGGTGGCATGTGCCGACCCGGTCTCCTTGAGGAGAGGGGAGGCATGTGCCGACCCGATATCTTCAAGGAGAGGGGAAGCTTATGTGCCGACCCGGTCCCTGGGAGGAAAAGGGAGGCATGCGCCGACCCGAGCCGTTATAGAAAGGAAGGGCACTGCTTACACATGGCTCGGACGAAGGGCCAATGAGCCCCATGCTTGTCCGAGCCAGTACCTTGCTCTCACTAAGTCAATCTTGGACTTAGGGGCTTTGCTCAACCAAAGAGGATAGCCTCCTTGGCCGAGTTGGTTGGACGCGGCTCGGATGAGGGGCCAATGAGCGTCATGCTTGTCCGAGCCGGTGCCTGCTCTCGCTAAGTCAATCTGGGACTTAGGAGACTTGCTCAACCAAAGAGGAGAGCCTCTCGGGCCGAGTTGGTTGGACGCGGCTCGGATGAGGGGCCAATGAGCCCCATGCTTGTCCGAGCCGGTGCCTGCTCTCGCTAAGTCAATCTGGGACTTAGGAGACTTGCTCAACCAAAGAAGAGAGCCTCTTGAGCCGAGTTGGTTGGACGCGGCTTGGATGAGGGGCCAATGAGCCCCATGCTTGTCCGAGCCGGTGCCTGCTCTCGCTAAGTCAATCTGGGACTTAGGAGACTTGCTCAACCAAAGAGGAGAGCCTCTTGAGCCGAGTTGGTTGGACGCGGCTCGGATGAGGGGCCAATAAGCCCCATGCTTGTCCGAGCCGGTGCCTGCTCTCGCTAAGTCAATCTTGGACTTAGGAGACTTGCTCAACCAAAGAGGAGAGCCTCTTGGGCCGAGTTGGTTGGACGCGGCTCGGATGAGGGGCCAATGAGCCCCATGCTTGTCCGAGCCGGTGCCTAAGGCTTTGGACCACTGGCTGAAGTGACCGAGCTGGTAACCTTGAGCTGATGAACTAGCAATCTTGAGCTGGTGAACTTAATAGCTTCTTGAAAACCAAAATGCCACGTGGCAGCGGTGGATTATTGGGGTGCTTGAAAACATGATGGCGATTCAACTTCTGGTCATTTATGACCTTTGTGACGATTGACATTCCTTGGAGCTGAGTCTTTTGAACAGTTTTGGGCCATTTGAGAGGCCCATTATGGTGGCGAAAACGCAGGTCCCGGTCCATGCTTTGACGCGGGACACGGAACCCGAGGAATTTTCTTATAAATAGGGAGAGGAGAGAGAGATTTTTGCCATTTCCTCACTTCTCTCTCTCTCTAAATTCTGAGATTTTCTGCTCTTTCTCTCTCTACTTTTAGAGCTCTTTCTCTCTCTAAGTCCGGGTTCCATCTTCTTCATCCGACCAGGTACGCTTTTGTTTTGTTTTTTCGCTAAGTTTTTCTTCTTTCGTTTAATAAAATCGGCCGACCCCCTCCTGTTGATAAATAATGGGGAGCTCGTCCGAGTCAGTGACACCTCCTCCCTCACCTCCTTATAATTTAGCCGAGGAAGTGAGAGGTATGGGAATGGTATTGGTGTCAATTAATAAGTTGCCCGGATCCCTCGGCTGTGCCTGAGGCGCTTTCCCTCCCGAGTACTCCTTCGCAAGCCGAGGAGGAGGAGGCCGAGGGTACCATCCCCCTACCCTGGGAGGTGTCCCTGGCCTATCCCTCTTCGAGGAGTTACTTAGACAGATATTTGTCTGATGGTGTAGTTAGGATAACTATGCCGGGAGAAGAAGGTGAAGCTTCGACGTCCGGGCGGCTCGTATATCCGGAGATAGATCCCAAAGGCGGACCAGGAGCGAAGTTCCACCTTCCGTCGTTAATAAAGGCTCTGTTAGAAGACGCCCGAGGCCAAGCGGCCAAGTTTCAAATAAAGGACCCCTACTTGCTGGTCCGACCCGATGCCAGCCATACCATCCTGACCCCGCCTCCCGGATGCACTGCCTTCTATTACAAGGCCATGGAGATGGGATTGAGATTCCCGCTGACCCAGTTCGAGAAGGACATTCTGAACGCCTACAATTTATGCCTGGGTCAGCTTTCTCCGAACTCGTGGGGTGGAATCTTGGCAGTCCAGGTAATCTGTGACATTATTGGAGTTAAGCCGACCCTAACCCTTTGGCGGCATATGTATAAGTTGTTCGAAATGCCAGCCGGGGATCATGGCCCGGGCTGGTGGTGCTTCCAGGCTCGGCGGGGCTACCGAGCAGTCCTTGATCTTCCCACATCTCAGAAGGGGTTCCGCCGAGGGTTTGCTTTTGTATACCACGGAGGGGAATGGGGCATCCCCACTGTGCCTCCGTTGGCCGAGCCAAACCACTGCTTAAATTTCAAGGTGCCTGAGCTATCCGACGAGGAAGCCGTGGCTGCTATTTATATGCAACTGGAGGCCAAGATAGTGGATGGTGGCGAAGTCTTTGTAGCGGGGAACTGGCTCCCGAGCTGCAAACTTTTCAAGAACGAGCATTTCTTGGCGGCCTTCGGCTTGAGTCCGGCCTTTCCTAAGGGTAATTCGGTAAGAGGGGGTCCGGTTGACTTTTTATTGTATTTCTTTGACATATTTTCTAACTCTTTTTTCCTTTTGCAGAAGCTTCTCTAGCCTTCATTAAGGAAACCGACCAGGAAATGGCTGAACGACTGACCTCCGCTGCTCTGAAAGCTGCTAGGATTCGGGCCGAGACGAAGGCCAACAAGATTAACAAGCCTTCCAAGCCAAAGGTAAGCGCCCTATTTATCCGACCCGGCTCAAACTTAGACTTCTTTATTCTCACCAACTCTTTGTATCGTTTGTAGGATCCTTCCAACCCTAAGCCAAAGAAGCGCAAGGAGAGGACGGAGGAGAGGGTAGAACTGACCGAGAAGGCTCTGGCCAAGGCTCGGGCCGAGAAGGAGGCCTCGGCGAAGAAGGCTAGGAAAGAGCCTTCAGTCGAGGTCAACAGCCCTCGACCGGGGTCCGAGGAGGACCATACTCACGTCTCCGTCCACCCCTCGGATTTCGAGCCTGTTCGGAGTCCGGGCTATGCGCCGGGGGGATCTCACACTGAGCAGGCGATGTCCGAAGCGCCTCTCCCGTTTACTCAGCTTTCTAAGACTGAGAAGAAACAGAGGATCAGCGATGCGCTGGAGATCCTCTGCACTCAAGCCGACCGTGATCATATCAGGGCGGTTAACGAGAGGAATGAGTCAAGCGAGCTCTTCCGCTCCTGGATGGACGTAAGTAACTTCATTTATTTTGCATTTTATTTTGCTTTTCATTTCTCAACTTCCTCTTTTCAACTGGCTTTGCTTTGGCAGTTTTCTATCCGAATGACCAAAGTGGCCGAAGACCGGCTTGCTTTGGTTCAAGAGGTCCACGATCTGAAGGAGGCGGCTCGGACGCACTTCGATGAGCTTTATCAGGCCAAGGAGGCCAAGCGTCTGGCCGAGCTTCGTCTGGAGGAGGCCAATGCCAAAATCACTAAGGGCGAGGCGCCTTGGAAGCAGGAGAGGGAAGATTGGAAGGTGGAGAGGGCCAACCTTTCCTTGGCCAAAGAGAACGCCGAGTGCGCCAAGGCTACAGCCGAGTCCACGCAGGCCCGAGTCGAGAGCGACTTGGAGAGGGTCAAGTTCAAACTCTCCACGGCCGAGGCTCAACTGAAGGAGGCTCAGGCGGCTGTTTCCCGCTCCCAGGAGGAGTGGTTCAAGGCTTGGCAGGCTTCGGATGACTGCACTGAATTCTGCGCCGAGGTTGGCCAGTCTTCCCATAAGATGGGCGAGGATGAGGCCCTCACCAAGCTCAGGGAGGCCCTGGCCGACTCCTGTCCAGAAGCTGACTGGAATTCTGTTTGGTCGCGCTACCAGGAGTTGGCTGATGCCGAGGCGGCCGTCATCAAGGCAAAAATGGCCGAGGAAATGAGCTCGGATGACGAGGACGATGATGACGAAGACGCTGCTAGCACCGAGCCGCCTCCAGGGAGCGTTGCCAAGCAACCTGATACTGAGCAACCTGCTGCCGACCCCACTACCAAGCTGCCTTAGGATTTTTCTTTAAGTTTTTGCCATGTTGGCTTTTTTGCTTTAATCCTTATACTATTTTTTGTAAACTTTTGGTTGTATTTTGCAATTCTGATCAATGGGAATACAACTACTATTTTGCAATTTGTCGTTCATTATGCAATCTATTTTTGTTATTTTGCAATATCACAACATATGAATATACAATGGACTGGTTAAGTCTGTTTGCAATTTTGATCAAAATAATAAGACTGGCAAAGTCTCTTCATTTCAGGGGTGAAACCCGACTTGATACATGGACTGGCTAAGTCCGAGTTACATTTGACTTTGCTAGCTAAACCGACCAGGTAGCGCTGGTTTACAATATGCCCCTATTGCAAGTAACAAAAAGAAATTAAACATAGAATCTTTTGAGATTGTCTAAGTTCCAAGGTCGAGCCAGGGGACCCCTTGGGAGATTCGAGTCGGAATGTCCCTGGCTTGATGACCTCTGAACCTTGTAAGGGCCATCCCAATTTGCCCCCAACTTCCCTTTGAGATGGGAGAGTCCGGTGGCTTCCACCTTTCGGACGACCCAGTCCCTAGGCTGATTGGCCGAGGCTTTACCCGCCTATTAAAGTGCCTTGTGATTTTTTGCTTGTACCGGATGGCTTGCAGCAAAGCATTGCCTCGTGTTTCTGGCAACAGGTCTAAGTTGACGGGTTTTTTCCTTCGTTTTGGTCAAACTCATAGAATGTCATCCGAGGAGAGGGGATTCCCACCTCGACCGGAAGGACAGCTTCGCTACCATAGACCAAGCCGAAAGGGGAGTGCCCCGTAGCTTCTTTCACTGTTGTTCGAGCCGACCAAAGTACTCCGGGTAGGTCGTCTACCCATGCCCCTTTAGCTGCATCAAGGGATTTCTTGATTCCCTTTAGGACAATTTTATTGGCGATCGCGTTGCCCGTTGGTCTGAGGGCGGGAGACGGCTGAAAACCTTGTTTGAATGCCGAACCGGGCACAATACTCTCGAGTCGGCCCGCTGTTGAATTGTCGGCCATTGTCCGACACCAGGGCTCTTGGAATTCCGAACCGGGTGATGATATTCCTCCAGATGAACAGCTGGACCTGTTTGTCAGTAATTGACCAGTGGTTCGGCTTCGGTCCACTTGGTGAATAATCAATGCCACAATTAGGAACTTCCTTTGCCCAGAAGCTGGGGAAAAGGTCCGAGCAAGTCCATGCCCCACTTGTCAAGGGCAGAACGCTTGAATGGTGGTAGGGGAGTGGCAGGTGCTCTCGGTATGTCCGAGTGGATCTGGCAGGAGGGACATCGCCGGACTAAGTCCGAGGCGTCAGCTTTCAAAGTAGGCCAATAGTACCCTGCCCTTAGTGCCTTTCCGGCTATCGTTTGCCCCCTTGATGGCTCCGCAAGCTCCTTGGTGTATTTCCCGGAGGACATAGTTTCCTTCCTCGGGGTTATACACTTGGGAGGGGATGGGTGAAGGACTTCTTATAGAGCTGCCTTTCATGCCAAAGGAACCAACCTGATTTATGTTAACCGGTCGGCTTCTTAGGATCACTGGGTAAGGTCCCGTCTCGCAAGTACTCCACAATTTCGCCCATCCAGTTTGAGGAACGATTGAGTACGAGCTGCTCTTTGGCATTTATGCTAGGCTCCTTCAATACTTCCCAAGTTATGGTTTGGGGCCGACCCTTCAGCAGAACTAGCCATCCGAGCCAGTGCATCAGCTTGCTGGTTTTCCGAGCGAGGAATGTGGGTAATCCGGAATCCGGACAACCTTCCAATGACAGCTCGGGCTTTGGCCAAGTACATTCTCATGTTTCCTCCTTGGCCTCATAGTCTCCAGAAATCTGACCCACAATGAGTTGTGAGTCGGACTTGGCTATGACTGATGTTGCTCAGCTAGGATGCATAGTTGTATCCGAGGATGAGGGCCTCATACTCGGCTTCATTGTTAGATCCGAGAAACTCGAACTTAACAGCATATTCAATTTTTCTCCCGACCGGGGTTTGATGACCAGCCCTGCTCCACAACCATCTTTGTGGATGACCCATCAACAAGCAACTCCCACTCCTCTTGCGAACCGACCGGGGTCGAGTTGCGCATTCAGTGATGAAGTCAGCGAGTGCTTGGGCCTTGATGCCCTTCGTGGCTCGAATTCGAGCCCAAATCTGCTAACTGGTCTGCCCAATGCTCATCCGACTCGAGTGATTTCTATTTCAATGAGCTTCCGGAGCGGTTGTCCGGTTAGGACTTTGATGGGATGTGCTTGGAAAGTAAGGCTTGAGCTTCCGGCTCGCCATTACTAAGGCAAAGACCATTTTTTCGACATCGCTGTACTTCGCCTCGGCCCCCTATAGGCTGGCTGATGAAGTAGACAGGATGTTGCTTTCCTTCTCGCTCGGCTATTAGGACTGCGCTAAGAGCGTAGTCCGAGACAGCCAAGTAAATGAACAGGGGTTCCCCCGGCAAGGGGGAGATCAGTTTGGGCAAAGTTGCCAAGTGATTCTTGAGGGCAGTGAAGGCTTGCTCGGCTTCATCATCCCATGCGAACTTTTTCGCTTCAGGGCCTTGAAGAACAACAAGCTCTTATCGCCGACCGGGAGAGGAACGACCGAGCGCCGCTAAGCAGCCGGTTAGGCGCTGTACTTCCCGAACGTTCCGAGGAGATTTCATCTCTGGACCGCTTTGATTTTGTCCGGGTTGGCTTCGATTCCTCTTCATCCACTAGAAATCCGAGGCACTTTCCCCCTTTAACTCCGAAGACACATTTTTTGGGTTGAGCATCATTCGATGTTTTCTTAGGGTGCTCAACGTTTCTTTCATATCTGTAGGGTGATCCGACTGGGCCTTGCCCTTGACTATCATATCGTCAACGTATACTTCAATGTTCCGACCCAACTGGTCGCTGAAGATTTTGTTGACGGTTCGCTGATATGTAGCCCCGGCATTTTTGAGGCCGAACGGCATCATCTTATAGCAGTAGACACCCTGAGGAGTGATAAATGCCGTATGAACCCTATCCTTCTCGGCCATGGGAATTTGATGATAGCCAGCATTTGCATCCATGAAGCTGAGAAGGGCGTGCCCTGCCGTTGAATCGACCAGCCTATCGATCTTTGGCAGAGGGTGATTGTCTTTTGGGCAGGCTTTGTTTAAGTCGGTGAAATCGACACACATTCGCCATGCCCCACTCGGCTTTTTGACCAACACCAGTTGGCCAGCCACTCCGAGTACTGACATTCTTCATGAAACCCGCTTCGAGCAGCTTCTTGACCTCTGCGGCTGCTGCGGCATTTCTTTCAGGACCTTGGTGCCTGAGTTTTTTTGATTGGTCTGAACCCCTCTTTGATGTTAAGCTCATGACACATGATTTTCGGGTCGAGCCCAGGCATTTCTGTGGCCTCATAGGCGAAGACATCTTGGTACTCCGTGAGCACTTGGATGATATCTTGCCTTGTTTGGGGGTCCATGGCCTTGCCTACCCTGACGGTCCGACCGGGGTCCTGGCCGATCGCGACTTCTTCGTCATCCTCGGCTGGCTGAGGACGTTCGTATTGCTTGGGGTTCCAGTTATGTACACCCGAGGCTGGTTGAGGGCTGACCCCCTTCGCTATTTCTTTTTTTCGAGTCCTTTTGGACGTCGTTGTCCGAGTCCTTTTGGACGTCGTTATTTTTGAGGCTATTCACATAGCACTCTCTTGCTGCCTGTTGGTCGCCTTGAATTTTTCCTACCTTCCCGTCATCAGTCTCAAACTGCAAGAGGAGTTGGTAGGTGGAGATGGCGGCCTTGGCTTTGTTTAGCATGGGCCTCCCCATTATTATGTTGTAAGGCAAAGGGATGTCTACCACCAAGAAGTCGATCGGTAGGCTTCTCCCCTTACCCTTTTCACCCATCCGAGTGGGTAATTTTATTGATCCGACCGGGTGGACAGAGTTGCCCCCGAAGCCTATGAGCGGCTGAGCCATGGGGTAACATCCCGCTCGGTGTACTTCAACTTTTTGAGGCAGTCAGGGTGATTATATTAGCGGATGACCCACTATCCACCAATACCCTCTTCACCTTTGTATTAGCTACTTTGAGCTCGATGACGAGGGGGTCGTCGTGCGGAACTTGCAGCGTCCGACTAGGTTCCCCGAAGGTCATGACGGGGCCATTAGCTCGAGGGAGCTGCACATCAAGGACCTGATGCTTGAGGTTTTGGAGGTGAGCCTTGCGTGCTCGACCGGTTAGGCCTCCCGACGCGAATCCTCCAGCGATGACACCATGAACCTTCCGTGTCCCCGCTGTTCGACTGACCCACCTTTTGCTTCCCCTTTTCTTCGCTCGAGCGCTTTAGGTAGTGATTGAGCTTGCCCTGGTCGGCCAAACCATCCAAGGATTTCTTGAGCTCTCGACAGTCCTTGGTGGTGTGCCACATTCCTTGTGGTAGTCGCACCATAAGCTTTTATCCCTCCGAGACGATGATGTCCGGATGGGCGTTGGCCTGGGAAGCCAATTTTTGTTCCGGATGTCAAAGTAGATCTCTTTCCGGTTTTTATTGAATCGGGGGTCGTTGCCATTATCGGTGAGCCGATCCCCGCGGCCCCCCGTTCTTTGATGCTTAGGCTGACCCAGGTGACCTCCTTCATCTTTCTCTTCTTGCCACCTTCATCCGAGTAACGGCAGATATCCGTTGCCTGGATGAACTTTGGGCCCTAGCCATGGCTTCCGAGTAAGTCTTTACTTCATTCTCGGTCAATGACCATCTGAGCCGACCCGGTTGAAGCCCGGACATGAGGGTAGCGAAGGCTACAACGTCTTGGAGGTCGGTAATTTTGAGAGACTCCTCGTTGAACCTCTTTATATAGTCCGACAAGGATTCATTCTTGTCTTGCTTCACCCCCATGAGATGAAGGCTGGTTTTTCTTTGCCTCTTTCCAGCTACGAACTGGTGGATGAAGAGGTGTTCCAGTATGGCGAAGTCAGTGATGACCCCCGCTGGGAGTTCTTGGAACCAATTGAGGGCCAGACCTTTGAGGGTGGTGGGAAGAAACGACACCAGGTTGCCTCGCAACTTGTCTGAACGCTCATTTGAGCCTTGTAACTAGCCATATGATCATCTGGGTCGGTTAGGCCCGCAAATGGCTCGATCAGGGGGGTTTTGATTTTCCCCGGGGTTTGGGTCCCTAGGATTTCTTGGCTGAAGGGGATCAAGAACTTGAGCCCCCTCCAGTTAGCCTAGGAGGTGAGAATGAGCCGAGTCCCCTTGGCCCTCTCGGTCATTTGCTTTCTTCTTGAGGAACTCCCGGGCGTCATAGCCTTGGCTGAGGCGCTTCTTGTTGTTAAGGAATTCTCGGGCATCTTGGGGTTTCCGACCCACCCCCCCTTGGGGATTTAGATACATGGGTCTCTGCATGCAGACGGGCCGACCCCTGTCGCGCTGACTTTTCTTTTTCCCGGTGGCTTGGGTCTCTCGCATCGGACCGTGGCCGACTAGGCTGCGGACCCGATTAGAACGAGAGTGGTCCCTGTGGGAGCGGACGACTGTGCGCTCTCTGGGCTCATGCTGATTGAGCGGGACGACTTGTTGCGGCTGCCTCTGTTGGAGCATGGCCATCATGTCCATCATGCCCTTTTGGAAAGTTTCCTGGAGCTGAGCCGTGATAAGGGCCAGGTCAGACGCAAAGAGTGGCTGAGGTTCCACATGCTGAATCTGTTGGGAGACCGACCGAGGGTCCAGAGTTTGGACGGTGGGTGACCTCCGACCCGGAGAGGGGGTCTGCTTGGCCTCCCTATTATGCGCAGGCGAGTGACCTCTCTCTGGCCGAGGGATTGGGGGTTCCCGATTATGTGCGGGGGAGTGGCCTCTCTCTGGCCGAGCGACCTGATCAGAGACTGGCTTGCCGCGAGTGGTTTTGGTTGGTGCCATTGTCAATTGGCGTTCGAAGCTGAGTAGCTGAGTGAATGAGTTTTAATGAGTGGTGGCGAAGTAACTTTTTGTACTATCTCCACAGACGGCGCCAAACTGTTTCTGTCAAGAAATTAAGGGTACTGATTCCTTTGCTTAGGGAATACCGGGTCAGATCCGAATGTCCTGAGTCCAAAGTTCGTACGCCGGAATCCTGCAAAAGTAAGGGTTAGACTGCCCCGGGGGTTGTTCCGGGATCGCCTCTCCGACGCTCAAGTCAGTGATCAAGCTTAGAGAGATAAAGTCTAGAGAGAGATGCTCTGGTTTGTTAGGTAAGAATTCAATACCTTCTCATTGATGAGGCGGTTAAGTATTTATAGTGCTTGGGATATCCCAACTGTAGGCCAGCTGGAAGGCACTGACAGCTGGGAGGCACTATTCCAGGTGGGCCCTTTGGAGGCTTAAGGCTTTGTTGGGCTTGAATTGTCCCTGGCTGGCTTAGCCCAGGAAATAAGCCCAAACAATAGGTATGGCAAATACTTTTAAGCCATCACATACTGCTCTTTTCTTTATAGAAATTATATACTGTGATTTCATAACCATTACTTTCTTTAGTATTGTCTAGCCTATGAAAGGTCTTCGGTGGCACATGCCCCCCCTCCCCCAAAATAAATAAAAAATTTATTTTTTTCTTGCTTTAGACGTGCAGTAAAAATAGATAAAAGGACTTTTCAGTGCCTTTAATTAATGTACTGAAGGTTTCTCTAGTGGTTAGTGTGATTACAATTAACTTGAATTCATAGGCTATGCGGTTCGATCCTCTTTGCAGCCACTTTCTTGAGTTTTTGCTTTCCTTCTTTTTCTTTCCGTCTCTAAGTTTTCTTTTTTTTTTTTTTTTGATTTTAAATGAATGCCTTTTTGTTTCACTTGAAAGCTGAAGATCTACTTCCTTTTATGATTTCTTTTTGTTTGACATTTATTGTGTTAAATAGTTTCATCTGCAACACTTAGTTCATAACCATCGATTTATCTATCACACATTCTTAAAAATTGTTTAGTTAGTTTTCAAACAAATACAACAATTTAACTATATTATGCACTTTTTAGATACTAAGTTTTACCAAGTAAAAAAAAAATTAATTATGTATTATGTTGAACTTGTTGATCTCCATTTATACTTTTATGTATAAACTATTATATGTGTTAATAAAGTTAAGTATTAAGAAATGAATAGTCAAATTTGTTATTTAAGAGTATAAAGTCAAATGGCTAGATATGTTAAAAAGATAGATGAAGTATTAAAATATATTACAAGAAAAGTATTTTACAATAATTGATGTATCGTTTCATCCTCTTTACAACCACTTTCTTGAGTTTTTGCTTTCCTTCTTTTTCTTTCTGTCTCTATGTTTTCTTTTTTGATTTTAAATGAATTCCTTTTTGTTTCATGACTTGAAAACTGAATATCTACTTCCGTTTCTGATTCTTTTTGTTTGACATTTATTGTCTTAATTAGTTTCATCTCCAACTCTTAGTTCATAACCATCGATTTATCTATCACACATTCTTAAAAATTGTTTGATTAGTTTTCAAACAAATACAATAATTTGACTATATTATGCACTTTTTAGATACTAAGTTTGACCAAGTAAAAAAAAATTAATTATGTATTATGTTGAACTTGTTGATCTCCATCTATACTTATAAGTAAAAACTATTATATGTTTTAGTAAAGTTAAGTATTAAAAAATGAATAGTCAAATTTGTTACTTCCTCCGTTTCTTTTTACTCGCTACACTTTCCATCATGGGAAGTTTCATATTACTTGCTACACTTCTTTTTTGGGCAATAAACTCTCTCTATCTCTCTCCTCCCACATGAGTCCCTTTTCTTTTTACTCTCTACCTCTCTCTTCTCCAAAAATTACCAAGGAGTCCGTGAAATGAGAAGTGTAGCGAGTAAAAAGAAACGGATGAAGTATTTAAGAGTATAAAGTCAAATGGCTAGATATGTTAAAAAGATAGATGAAGTATTAAAATATATTACAAGAAAAATATTTTATAATAATTGATGTATCGAGTGTAATGTTTTAGGTTTGCATCCAAAAACTCTATTTCGCATTCTCAATATGTCACGAAATTTCTATCCAATTTTTTTAGTATGTTCTTAGGTAATTTTGTTCGGACCCCAAATTTAAAATCCTGGGTCCGTCCTGCTAACCATGACTCAATAGGGTTGCCTGACAATAAATTGCTTATTCATTTCCTTGTGCAGTTGTGTGCACTGGATCAACCTAAGTCCTAATTGATGTAATGAATGGAAAGTAAAGAAGAAAATGTAGGTATGATTTACATAGGGAGGTGAACCTCCCACGTCATAGTTAAGATAGTATGAAAGTATACCTTTGCCCTTGCCTGTCGGCATCTCAGACCCGAAAATTTTGGATCACTTAGAATTTCTAATCGTCTTGTCTTTTTATCTATGAAATTATTTAGAACTTTTGGCAGTGGAACAACAATAAATACTTTATTTCTTTTGACAACTTGTTTCTAAACTTTACTATATACTTCCTCCGTTTCTAAATAAGTGCAACATTTGCATAGTGTTTACTATTCACATTTTAAACTTTAATTAGCTTTAGTGATTTACATTTTAGCAAAAACATGGTCATGTGAGATCTTGTTAGATTCGTCTGAATGTGAATTTTTTTAATATCAACTTTTTATAATTTTTACGTATTGATCATTGAAGATATTAATGGTTAAAATAATGCATTGACAAACGTGCAAACAAGAAATGTTGCACTTATTTAGAAACGGAGGAAGTATGTTATGGCCTTATGGGCTTATGGCCCAAGCGATGACCCCTGACAAAAGAAATGGAAAACTTTAATTCCTTCCACCGTTCCAACTTCCACGTCTTCTTCCCACATTTTTACTCTATGTTTCTTTTGTTCTACTCCCTCCCTCCCGTAATATAATGCTTGTTTATTTTTTAAATGGTCTTCAAGACGTAACTTTAATCATTAATATCTTCAATTTTGTATTAATAAAAAATATAAAAGGTTGATATTATGAAACTACACATTAAGATAATCTAACAAGATCCCACATGAATATGTTTTTTTATATATACAAATGAGAATGGTCAATGATTTTAAAGTTTGACCCACCAAAAATGAAGTAGACACTATATTATGGGACGGAGGGAGTATGTAAGAATTGGGGAAAATCGATGAGCATTCCATGTAAAAATATATTTCCTCCATCTTAAAATATAGTTCTCATTTTCACTTTAGGTATTTCAAAATATAGTTTCCATTTTCATATCTAGTTCCAGATTTTTCCGTAATTTATCTTGAAAAATCGTGTCCCATCATTTATTTGTTCTTTGAATTTTGTTTTTTCCTTTGTTTATAATGTTCTTTCACCAATTATTCTCCACTCTCTCTCCTAAAATCATATTTTCCCATACACCATTTATTTAAATAAACATAAAATCTTTATTATCTCTCTTAGATTCTACTTGCATAAATCACCGTGAAAAAATGAAAATGGAAACTATATTTGGGACGGAGGGAGTAGTTTTGACTTGTGAGAGTGCAAAACTAATGGGTCTTAGAAGTAATGTAATATAGTATGGAAATAGAACGAAGCTTAATTAATGATCCGAAACGTATGACGGAGTTTAGGCCAATCAGTTTGTGTAATGTCTTATATAAGATTATTTCAAAAACGTTGGCGAATAAGATGAAACCTATATTGGGTCATATTATTTCTGGAAATCAGAGTGCTTTTGTTCCGAAGAGACTCATCACTGATAACGCTTTAATTGCTTTCGAAATTTTTCATGCTATGAAAAGGAGGGGAGAGGGGAAAGATGGTACTGTTGCCCTTAAACTGGATATGAGTAAGGCGTATGATAGAGTGGAGTGGTGTTTTCTGGAGAAAGTTACGTGTAGAATGGGGTTTAGTCAACACTGGATACAACGTATTATACAATGTATATCCAGTGTGTCTTTCTCTTTTAAATACAATGGCGGTATCTCTGGTGCTTTATCTCCCTCTAGGGGTCTCCGACAAGGAGATCCTATCTCACCTTATTTATTTTTGATAGTGGCGGATGCGTTCTCAAGATTGATTACGAAAGCAACTCAGGAGGGTCATATACACGGTGCCTTGGTGTGTAGGGGTGCATCACGAGTGTCTCATCTTTTCTTTGCTGACGATAGTATTGTTTTTGCTAGAGCTAATCTGCAGGAATGTTCTAAAGTGGCTGATATAATCAGAACGTATGAAAGAGCATCTGGACAGAAAGTTAATCTAAACAAGACAGAGGTGGCTTTTAGCAAATGTGTTAGTATGGAAAGAAGACATGATATTGTGGCAACTTTGGGGGTTCGGGAGGTTGATAGGCATGAGAAATATTTAGGCTTACCTACCATTATAGGGAGATCGAAGAAGGTAGTGTTTGCTTGCCTTAAAGAACGAATCTGGAAGAAAATGCAAGGATGGAAGGAGAAGTTACTTTCTCGACCCGGCAAGGAAGTTCTCATTAAAGTTGTTGCTCAGGCAATTCCGACTTATATGATGAGTACATTCCAGATACCAGAGGGACTCATTGCTGAAATTCATGCTGTGTTGGCCAAGTTTTGGTTGGGCTCTAGTACTACATCCCAGAAAATTCATTGGTATAAATGGGAGTCTCTTTGTCTCCCTAAGACTATGGGGGGAATGGGCTTCAGAGATTTGGCATGTTTCAATCAAGCACTATTAGCCAAACAGTGTTGGCGATTATATGATAATGCGTTCTCTCCCCTTCATGTGATTTATAAAGCACGTTATTTTAAAAACTCGGGATTTTTGGAAGCACTGAGAGGGTTTGATCCGAGTTATTGCTGGCGCAGTATTGTGGGTGCAAAATCTCTTCTCCTTGAGGGATTGAAATGGAGAGTGGGGAATGGGGCTTCAATCAAAGTATGGGAGGACTCGTGGCTTTCGGGTGATGGTGTCCAGTTCGTGCCTACACCTTTGCCGGATAGTAATCCGGAGTTGAAGGTGATTGAGTTAATTGATGCGGAGAGGCGTTGCTGGACCATCGAGGCTGTTAACTCGACTTTCCAAGAGGATGAGCGGCAGAGAGTGCTCGATATACCACTCTCTTCCTACTGGGGAGCTGATTGCCTGATTCTATGTACTGGTGGCCAACTTTAGATGTCATCTATTCTGTGAAATCCGGGTACTGGTTAGCAAGAATGGGTCACTTGCGCACTTGGGAGTTATTTCATGGGCAAGGGGAGAGAGAGTTATGGAAGGTGGTGTGGAGCGTGGCTGGGTCGCCTAAGTTAAAGCACTTCCTGTGGAAAGCGTGTAAGGGTAGCCTTGGAGTACTAGATGTGCTCTTTAAACGTCACATACGTACCTCGAACATTTGCCCAATCTGTCAAGGTGGAGAAAAGATGATAATGCACACCCTCTTTGATTGTAAGATGGCGATGGACGTGTGGTTGCATAGTGAATTTCTGGGTATGCTAATGGAGGCTCCTGTGTTATCATTTGCGGCACGGTTTTCGTGGTTTGCTGCGAGGCTGGGTAAGGTGGAACTTGCGCGGTTCGCGTCGCTTGCGTGGGCGGTGTGGTTTTGCAGAAATAAAATGGTTTTTGAGGGGGATAATAATTTCGATGCTATAAGGGTCGCTGCTGGTTTTGCAAAGCACAATGAGGAGTATGTGCAATATCAAGAGAAGGTGTGTATGCAGGCTGCTGTACCGACAAGGGCCCTCGTGTCTTCTTGGAACCCACCTCTTCCATAATTTGTTAAGGTAAATGTGGATGCTCATGTACTGCCAGGGCATGGTGTGAGGCTTGGCTGTGTTATTAGGGATGAAAATGGTGTACTGCAAGCAGTGGGAGTGATGCGGCTGTCGGCGAACTGGGCTCCGGCGATGGCAGAGGCAGGTGCTGCCAGATTTGGGGTTGAACTTGCGCAAAGATTGGGGTTTGAGAAGGTGCTCTTGGAGTGTGATGTCACTGTCGGTGGTCCGTAGTATTTGTGCACAAAAGGAGGGAGCTGCTCCCATTTTTCTCCTCTTTGATGATATCAAAAAGATGAAAGATTCGTTTTCTTGTTTTGAGTGTGTCCATGTAAAGAGAGCAGGTAATACGGCAACCCATTCTGTAGCTAGATGGGATGTAGCTGTTGAGTCTGAAGTAATCTGTATGAACTCTTTCCCCCAAAGCTTACAAACTTTGGTGGCTTTAGATTTAATATAATCTTGGCTCTCTTTTCCCCTCAAAAAAAAAAATAGGGAATAAAGTAAAACTAACAAATTAGAATAGAAATTAAAAAAGAATTTAGAAAATGGAAGGAATACGTATTACAGGAATTGAGTAACTCATGATTGTATTATAGTAATAAAAAACTTATTCTTAATTTAGTAACTCTCGAAGTTTGCTCTTCAATCATGTGAAATGATATATTTTTGTAAGTATGCATCAAAAGTTAGAGTATTTAATTCTATTATTGATTTTTTAAGTAGTTTACTGAAAATCACACTATATCTTTCACTTATTCTATCCATATCTATTTTAATCATTCTAATACTCCTTTTGCACGGTAACTAATATTTGGGCCCGAGCATTATCCCGGGTTGATATTGTTTTTCGAATTTGATATGCATTTTTTTTCCATTCCCATTAAAAGATGTTAAGGAAAACTCAACATTTAAAAGATACAAATATATATAATAATGTGGATACATAAAGCATGATTAAAAGTTGGTTGAGATGGTAATTATGTCATGTATAAATTATACTTTTGTTAATTGACATGACTTATGTACACATTGGACAATTCAAGTATAGTAACAGAGGTGTCATGTGGCGCATATACATTATCATGCACGCCTTTTAATATATTTGTATAGATTCATGAAGTATTATACCAAAGTCATACTCTCTTTCAATATCTTTATTACGCACGAGTTAAAATAAATATTAATCATATATTGTTGCTAAATCTCTTGCATTGCCGAAATGTTGGGGTCAAGGGTTGGGCCATACATACGGGCAATGCTACATCTAATCAGTGGGTAATTAACCCACTAGACATAGAACATTGAAAAACTATTAGAATTGGTGAGTTGGATCCCACTATTTATTTATTTCTATTAGTAGGGGGTTGTTGACCCACTGGGTAGATAAAGTATTTTCCCATACATAACATAGTAGTAAAACTGAAGGACAGGTTGTCATGAATGAAGAAGAAAGATGATAAGGTAATCCATTTATGAGATTGTCACACTTTTGGGCTTTCGATTCCATTAAGCTTTCTTTTCAAATACGCTTTTAATAATTAAAACTCTTATTAAAACATGCTTAATTAAAACATAACAAAGTTTATTAAGCTATGAAAAATATTTTTAGTTGACTTTTAAAATAGTCAACCCTTTTTAAAAGTCAAATCATTTTCCAAACTCATTTGGATTTAAATATAACTACATAAATACTTTAATATATTTATGAAAATCTTTAAAATTGTGGGGGATTACAGTCTACCCCCCTTAAAAGAAGTTTCGTCCCGAAACTTAACACAAAACCCTCGTACTTTCAAAAGTTTGAACTCAACATTTCGAAAACTTTTGGAGAAAAGGTAGTGCCTCTCGTGCACTTTCCCATTTTTAAAACACTTGTGTTACTTATGAACACTTTTCTTATGCGGAGACTCTACTTCTTTTGCACTAACATGTGCAAATTGCCCAACATAGGCATACATATGCATGAAAATCTCATAAAAATAGACAAAAGCGCGAAATTTATCGCATTCTACCCCCTTAAAGAAAACGAGTTACGCCCTCGTAACTCACCTCAAGGAATAGGTCTGGATACTTTTTCTTCATATCCTCTTCGGCTTCCCACGTTGCCTCTTCTGACTCGTGGTTAGACCAAAGAACTTTGACAATATGAACATCCTTGTTCGCGTACTACGCACTTTCCTGTCGAGAATCTTGACAGGTCTTTCCTCATATTGAGGCTACTATCTATCTGACTCTTTCAGGCTCTAACACATGCGCCTCAGGGATATAGCGCTTAAGTTGGATATATGAAACACATCATGCATCTTTTCAAACTCCATTGGCAATGCCAATCTATAAGCTACTTTCCCAATGCGCTCCAAAATCTCATATGGGCCTACATATTTAGCACTTAGCTTGCCCTTTTTCCCAAATCTCATAACGCCTTTAGTGGGTGATACTTTCAAAAATACTTTATCACCTACAGCAAACTCATCTTCGCGACGTTTTAAATCTGCATAACTCTTCTGCCTATCTTGCGCAGCTTGAATTCGAGCCTGAATCTTAGACATTCTTACGGTTTCCTCAATGAATTCAGTCCCCAAAACTATATTCTCACTAAAGTCATTCCAGCAAATGGGACTTCTACACTTCCGTCCATATAATGCCTCAAAAGGTGCCATCTTTATACTCGCATGGTAACTATTGTTGTAAGAAAACTCAATCAAATCTAATTGGTCCTCCCAACTTCCTTGAAAATCAATTGCACAAGCTCTCAACATATCCTCCATAGTTTGATTAGTCCTCTCAGTCTGACCATCGGTCGCAGGGTGAAAGGCGGTACTCATTTTCAGTGTTGTCCCAAGGTTTAATTGGACCTTTTTCCAGAACTTAATAGAAATCTAGAGTCACGATCCGAGATAATGTCCTTTGGAACTCCATGCAATCTCATTACATGCTTGATATAGGTTCTAGCGAGTTGCTTCTTTTTCCATGTCTCCTTAATAGGTATGAACACGCGGACTTGGTCAGTCTATCCACAATAACCCAAATGGTATCATTTCCACTCTTCGTCTTGGGTAAGGCAGTCACAAAGTCCATAGAAATAGAATCCCACTTCCATCCAGGAACCTCTAACGATTGAACTTTCCCCATGGGTCTCTTATGGTCTATCTTCACTTTCTGACAGGTTAGACACTTAGACACATATTCAGCTACTTCGCTTCATGTTTGGCCACCAATAGATCATCTTAAGGTCTTTACAACTTGTCACCCCCAGGGTGCACAGAATATGGATGTATTGTGCCCCTCGTCCATAAGACGCTCTTAATAGTCATCACTTCTGTGGTACACACCACCTCCCTTTAAACCTTAGACTCCCATCATCATGAATCTTGAAGTCTACTTCCTTACCTTGCTTCTCCTTAATCTTGTCTAGATGCTCATCCCCGACTTGACCCTCAATAATCTCGTCGAAAATGACACTCCCAAAGAAAGATTACTAAGTCTAGCCTCACTTTCCCCAGGATTTAAAATTTCTAGGCTCAACCTTTGCATATCTCTACACAACTCCTCAGGGACTATCAAAGCACTCAAGCTATGACTCGATTTCCGACTCAAGGCGTCAGCAACCACATTTGCTTTCCCCTCATGATACTGGATATCTAGATCATAATCCTTAATCAACTCTAGCCATCTTCTTTGCCTCATATTCAAGTCTTTTTGGTAAAATGTACTTCAAACTCTTATGGTCTGTAAATATCTTGCAAGTTGCTCCATAAAGATAATGTCTCCAAATTTTCAATGCAAACACTATGGCAGCTAACTCTAGATCATGGGTAGGGTAATTAGCCTCATAAGGTTTCAATTGACGCGACGCATAAGCTATTACCTTACCATTCTGTTGCAACACACAACCCAAACCATTTTTCGAAGCATCACTATAGACCTCAAATCCCTCATTCCCATCAGGTAGGGTTAAACAGGTGCAGTGGTTAAACGATCCTTCAAGATCTGAAAAGCTTCCTCACACTTCTCATTCCACTCAAACTTGGACTCCTTTTTCATCAAATTAGTCATAGGTCTTGCTATCTTCGAGAAATCTCTCACAAATCTCCTATAATAGCCAGCTAAACCCAAGAAACTCCTAATGTCAGACACACTCTTTGGAGTTGGCCACTCACTCACAGCTTGAATCTTGCAGGATCTACTGAGACTCCTTCCTTAGACACAAAATGACCCAAAATGCTACTTTCTCCAAACGAAACTCACACTTAGAGAACTTGGCATATAGTTGGTTCTTCTCAAAGCTCCAAAATAATCCTAAATGTTCATCATGCTCGGTTTCATTCCTCGAATATATCAAAATGTCATCAATGAAAACCACTACGAACTTATCAAAAACTCATGAAAGATCTATTCATCAAGTCCATAAATATAGCAGGAGCATTGGTTAACCCAAATGGCATTACAGTGAACTCGTAGTGACCATAACGCGTTCTAAAGGCAGTCTTAGGTACATCCTTATCGCTACCCTCAATTGATGATATCCTGAACGTAAGTCAATCTTCGAGAACACACTCGCTCCATTCAGTTGATCGAATAGGTCATCTATTCTAGGCAAAGGGTACTTGTTCTTGATGGTAACATTGTTCAACTCCCTATAGTCGTACATAACCTCATACTCCCATCCTTTTTCTTACGAACAAAACAGGAGCTCCCCAAGGCGATGCACTAGGTCTGATATAACCCTTATCCAAAAGTTCTTGCAATTGCGTCTTTAACTCACTCATCTCAGGAGGTGCCATTCTATAAGGTGCCTTAGATATAGGTGCAGTTCCAGGAACTAAGTCTATGGTAAACTCAACGCTCTTGCAGGCGGCATACCTGAAATTTCACTCGGAAATACGTCCATAAACTCATTTACTATTGGAACATCCTCAAGTTTTAACTCAGCTTCTTTACTCACATCTTGCACGCTACAGAAAAAGCTCACACCCCTTTCTCATCAACTTCTGCACTTGCATAGCAGAGATCACTCCAAAGTTCTTGGTTTCCCAAATCGTCTATATGAGGTAATTTTCCCGAAGGGTTTCTCAACACTACTTTTTGAACTTCACAATCGATCCTGGCCTTGTAATGACTCAACCAGTTCATCCCAAGAATCACATCTAAATCTCCTAAGTTAAACTCGATTAAATCGGATGGAAAGACACTCCCTCCTATCTTCAAAGGTAAGTTCTTGAACAACTTAGTACACTTAACGACTTCCCCAGTAGGAATACTAACAGACAAGTCAATTGACTCATACTCTGCTAATCCCAGACTCTTTAGAACAGAAGGCGAAATAAAAGAATAGGTCGCCCCCGAATCAAATAACGTTTTAACGAAAACTGAATTAATAGAGAAATTACCAGTTACCACATCCGCAGACTCTCTGCTTCGCTATGACTCATCACGAACACTTTTCTCCGCAGGTCTTGTTCTGGGTAGGATTATCATTAGCAGTAGGCCTACTATAGTTTCCTTGGTTATTCTGACCTCCAGGCTTAGGACCCTGGTTCCCTATTGATTGACCCTGATCTAGCCTGATTACCATTTCCCTGAGTCTTCAAACTTTTCCGTGCTTAGAGAGCACTCATACTCTCTGTGACCCTTCTTTCTGGCAAAATGACAGGTCACTAGCTCTCCCTTACAGTCTTCCCAGGATGGTTTTTGTCACACACTTGCAATTGTGAACCCTCTCAGGTCTACCCTGACTACGGTTATCCTGGTTGTTCCTTCCTTGGAAATTCCCATTTCCATTCCGGTTTTTCTTAAAGTTACTTGGTTTCCCCAGTACTAACCTCTTCTTTCTCTTTTCACCAACTATCCCATTCTTTATCTTCTTTGATTGCAACCATAAATATGTGAAGCTCTCCCATACACCACATCTAAGATGTAAAGGTCTCACCCCCTAATCCCAGCTGGATTTCATCAGTCAACCCTTGTTCGAACCTCTGAGCCTTAAGCTCCTCAGTAGCTACCACCTCAGGTGCAAACCTAGACAGGGTTATGAATTACTATATATTCAGAAATAGTCATACTACCCATTCTAAGGTTGATGAACTCTTGAGATTTCTGTTTCTCATGAAGGCAGGGTAAAACTTTCCTCTCAGCACAATCACAAAGGCTTCCCAATTGAATCCCTCAGCAGCACTCAATCTAGCCCCGTTTTCTCTCCACCACAAATCAGCCTCATCCTTTAGGTATAAAAAGCCTCATCTCATATTAGCAGGGCAATTCACTACCTCAAATAACTTCTCAAATTCCCTAATCCAGTTCTCTAGGAAGGTAGGGTCAGATTGTCCCTTAAAGTAAGGTGGTTTCACTTTGGCCAGTCTTTCGAACATCTCTCCAGCAGTCTCTGGACGTTCGACCTTGTCCTGATTCAGTTTCTCCGCCAAGAGTTCAGTGTTGTTAGCCATTCTACTTCGGGACCTGAAATTAATATAATTCTACTCAGGTTCCAGAAAACTTACATAGTCATCTAAACGAGGCAACACTTGATTTGATCATTAAAGATCGCATCAACATACAATTTCACTAATTTCAATATGAATGTTCTCTAATATTCATATAATTGTTCACGTAAATCAATTTATCAACATGAAATGAATTGAGAAGAAAATAAATCACATAATGAAAATAAAATAAATAAAAATATTTCCCATTACGTGCCCAAAAATAAATTCTTACTCCTCCAATAAAATAAACTATATTTTTATTCTTCCATAGAAAGGGAAAAATAAATAATGTGAAATAACACACTAGTATCTATATTTTTTTTTAAATGATAACTCTATAAAACACCTTTGTCTTGTTGGCACATATCCAACATTATTCTTATAACTAAAACCTTATGTATATCTATATGTATATATAAAAATAAAAAGTATATCTCTATCATATAAGCCAAGGGAGGAGGTGTGGTGTCCTCTTTTGAAGTGACTAAAATACCCTTAATGATCTAATTAATGGAATGAAAAAAATTACAAAAGCAAATCATTTTAAAAATTCTCATTCCAACTTGCCATTTAAAACAAGTTTAAAATGGTATATGCATCAAATACTTCAATCAAAAATTAAATGGACATAATATTTATACCTTATAAAAAAGATGGCATACATAACGTGCACATGAAAATCTGAAATTACTACCTTTGATACTCTTTAATTCAGTTAAAACAACTCATTATTTTTTGTTCTTTCTGTTCAATATTCATTCACAAAAAATTAAGTTAAAAATCACTCACACCTTTTTATTTTTTTTACATTAGCGAATTAATATATCTAAATTCATCTAACTGTTGAATTTTTCACAGTTAAGTTTAATCATAAATAAAGTACGAATGGAGTATCTAATAGAATAACAAATTTTGAAATTAACGCACGCATCGCGTGCATATGAAGGCTAGTAAGTATATATAACCTATGGCACTACATTGCCATCCTTATCCTTGTCTTCCTTATATTGCTCAGGTATGAAGGTGTCATCACTAGCTTCATCCTCTTCTTCATCCTCATAAGTAATCGATGAACTTCCTCTGAATCTTAGATCTTCTAATAGGTATGGTGTCTTCGTCCTCTCCAGGGTCGGATTCAATCCTGATACATGCATCATAAATATCCTCCCTAGTAGTACCTCTAGCACGATCCATCTCTATGATGACTTCATCATCCCTAGCAAATTCTTTCCTCAAAATACAACGCATTATCCAATGCAGTTCTTCATACTCCCTATGGTCAATGGGTGGATGACGGTCGTCGGCTTCATCGTCAGTCAGAACGATGGGGTTAAAATAGTTTCCTAGATTAGCAGCCATATTCGTAGAGCTACAACACAATAAACCAGAAGGTTTAGCACTCTTCCTGACGTGTTCCCACAAATAACAAGAGGTAAACAACAACAAAGGCATGTAAATATACACTTTGCAGGCAAGAATTATAAACAGTTAGCAGGGAAGAAAAATATTTATGCATCGATAGCAGGGAAGTATAATAATAATGTATCATTACAAAAAAAATGATAATGTGCAGATTTGCAGGGAAGAAAAATAATAATGATGCTGAACTAACTTCCTGATGCAGACATATAATATTTCTATCTTATATACCCTTCTTATACTACCCATTCTCACAATGCAATACTATAAACCTTAAAGGCATGAAAAATAATGCAGACACTTTTATAAATAATATTACTCCAGTGCCTGAAAATAACTTTTTGAAATAAATAAAATAAATTTCGGACCACCTGGTCACTCGAAAAAAAAAATTTTTTTTTTTTTCGGACTCAACACTTTTCGGAAATTTTTTTTTTTTTTTCGCCGAACTCAAAATTCGAACCCCTAATTCTTCCGAAAAATAATTTCGGTGTTTATAAAAAGTTTCTGAAATAAAACGTAGGAGCAATACTAAGGTTTCCTCCAAATAACCAATAAGCTAGGTAACTTAATAAGCTAAAGTCACTTAATAAGCTAGTTAGTTAGGCGCCTATAAGTCTTAAGCTAACCTAAAGCTCCCAGATACCACTTTGTAACACCCCGATAATTCTCTCTTTCTAGAAAATACTTTTATAATAACCTTAGAGAATTACCCAGGCAATATCGCCCGTGTGACAACGTTTCGGCTTACTCAGAATTTTGCAGCGAAAAAACAACTTATAAAAAACAACTTTATTAAAACTTATTAAACCAATAACAATGTCAGAAACTAAACACACCAACTTAAACTATTGTCTGAAAACATAACTTTTAGGAAAACAACTTAAATGAAACTAATAACACAAGAGCCTCTCCATTCCAGATTCCCCAATGATATGCATCTTCGAACCTGTAATGTCAATGCCGTCTCAACTCTGTTCCCCCGAAGGATCACCACAGGATCAATAGGCAAAGCCATGATCACAAACACAGACAAGCACGTAATCAGCAAAGCTGAGTACTACTATCAGACATACATAACCCTAAACATGATACTACAAAAATATAACTTGCAGGAATAAATAATAATAAAACATATAATAATCTGCAGACGACTCTTACTGAACTAGACTATAAACTTCATTTATTACTTTAAATGGAATAGTTATTGGACGAGTTGTCTATACTAGAAAATAGGAAATATGCGAGCTACCACATATTCCAAAATTGACCTGCAATATCGAGGAACCATTAAACTAATGAGGAAAGGTGATCAATCCAATCCTAGGAAAGCCATGGGCTACCACCATGTACTCCAACCCTTAGTGTCCAACTCTAGACGTGCACCAGTCTAAAGTCTATAAAATATTCTCGTTTCACTTTACGTTGCATACATTTTAATACTTGTGTTGACACCAACCAAGCAAATAACACATAACTAATAATCACATAATCATCACAGAAATCCTTTTTATCTTCGAATTAACAAGTGTTCACAACTTATCAATCAAGACTCCTTTAACTTCTTTTTATACTTTACTAACTTACTTGTTGAACTCAGTCAACAATAACAATTACCTCTATATAGGTATAAATTGTACTTACCAAATAAGATCCACGGTTCTTATAAGATAAATAAATAATACTCAAGAATCCATGTAACACATGATTCAATCTTCCTTACATTAATTCACTCACGAATTAATACATATAAACCGGACTTATCTGCTTGCATCAAACTTCCATACAAACATTCATACTCATAAATACTTCTAGTTTACATGTAGCACACAGGCAAATAACATGTTAACAATTCCAGTAAATCATATATATGAACAAATAGAGTCCTATACATGATACTAATAAATAAAACATCCTTAAAGCATGTTTCTAAATCATATAGCACGTAGACAATGTATGTACCTTGTATAAACAAATCTGTAGGCCACTTTTACGCTCTAAAAGTCTCCTACTACGAAATCTCCGCCTAGAAAATAAAATAATGAAATAAATACCTTGAACTAAAAATTTACAGCAACTTTAAAAACGACCCGAACCCCTTAAACGTGTTTTAAAATTGTTTTTACATATCAAACTTTCGTTATTTTTAATCCTTGGTATAGTACAACTATTCTAGTGATTTAAAATCATTTAAAACCCTTAAAATACGTATTTTCTGAAATTACAGCACTTATAAAATTTTATAAATCTTCTGAAAATATATTTAATACATATAAAATTATATGCTAACCAAATCTCATGATTTATATTTTAGAAATATAGTTTCTAGTGATTAAAAACCCTAAAAACTATAACTTTCATAATAAAAACTGAAAATAACTTAATATAATAAATCTGAAATTTATTATATTTATGTATATGATAGCCGAAATATATATTGCATATAAAATAATAATTTAAATCATAAACATGCTAATTAATAATAAAATAATATAAAAACTAATACTTTAATGGGATCTTAGAGAAGAAGAAAAGAAACACAACCACAACAAGGAGGAAGGAAGGCGCCGGACAGCAGCAAGGGCCGAACAAGACTGGCGGCAGCAAGTTCTTGGCTCAAAGAAAGAGTTGTGACGTTTCTTGTTCAACAAGAAACGTTACATAGCGAAGAAGAAACAAGCTTTTGAGAGAAAATATGAAAAACACGCTCATAGAGGAGAGAGAACAAGAAGGGCGCCGGGTAGAGAGAGGAAATAAGATCACGTGGAAGAGGAGAGGGAGAAATATAATGTGTAGGGTAAAATTTTGGGTTTTTAGGATATTTAAATAGAGGCTTTTCCTTTTGGGCTTAGGAAAAGAGATTTTAATAATTAAAACTTTGATGACTAATAAGTTGGGCTCATTAGGACTTTAGTCATCAAATAAGCCTTTCCCTTTTTATCACTTTTGGGCTTTCGATTCCATTAAGCTTTATTTTCAAATACGCTTTTAATAATTAAAACTCTTATTAAAACATGCTTAATTAAAACATAATAAATTTTATTAAGCTATGAAAAATATTTTTAGTTGACTTTTAAAATAGTCAACCCCTTTTAAAACTCAAATCATTTTCCAAACTCATTTGGATTTTAATATAACTACATAAATACTTCAATATATTTATGAAAATTCTTTAAAATTGTGGGGGATTACAGAGCCTGTATCGGTGGAGGCAACGTCCTAACCCACGTCCTCAAACATGCATAAATCCTCTCTCGTGTCCGACAATTCAGGGGAATTCTATCCCCCCTCCCAAATCTTCATAGCTACATGTCTACCAAAACTAGGAATAACTGACCCAACCATAGGTCCTCCTACAACTGGACCTGTGACCTTCCAGCTAAGGTCATTGACATCTTTCCCTTTTCCCTTTCGACTCTCAACAGTCCATGAACATCATCATCCTTACGAACATTCCAACTATCATCAATGGCATTACTACATCGTGAACATCATCATCATAAAGAACTTCCCCCCTCATCCATCTCATGATGCTCCATTGCATCGTACGACCCACCAACCCCCTCATCGTGTAACTGAAGCTGACGTCGCGGACCAGTCAGGTTCATTTGCATCCTCCTAACAGAAGTGGAAACACCACGTGAGTGCGGATGACGCGGCCATGAATCCTCGTAGTGCACACCGCGAAACTCGGGAAGTGTCTTCCCGACAATTTTTCGAAACTCAGATGGCTATTTCATCAACAAAAACATTAGGCAAGGGGAAAGTGCAGCACCACGCATCGCCAGTTTGTTCCTTCCAAGGAACAAACGCCTGCACAATTCGTTCCTTCCATGGAAGGAACGTTTGGCCAGGACGTTTCTTCCATGGAAGGAACATTCTAGCTAGACGTTCGCCCTATGGAAGGAACAGACTGGCGATCCGTTCCTTCCATGTGTCAAATGCCCTGTCAAACGTTCGCATATATATATATTTTTAAAAAATTACCTGAGAAGACGCCGCCGGTTCTGCCGCGTTCATCTCCTCTGCCGCGGCCTCCGCCTCCGCCTCCTCTATCTGGTGTCTTACCTATGTAGCCCTTAAAATTACCTTTTTCGTTATAGGCCGGAGGACGAGTTTTTTCTTATTCTTTGGATTCTCCTCCGGTGGAATGCCTGCCTGGGTTAGATGGTGGTAGTGAATGAAGAAGATGAGAGAGTGAATGAAGAAGCTGAGAGAATGAGTGAATGGGTGGTAGGAGTAATAAGTGAGAAGATGGTAAAAAATCAAAAAACATAAGTAAGGGTATTTTGGTATATTCATGTGAGGGTTGGGGAGATTTTTTTTAAGTATTTTGGGGGTGATGTTTAACAATCCCCTTTTCACAAGAACCAACTACCTTCGGATAAAGCGGGAGATTTGAAAAAGCTGAAACATGGCTCAAAACTCGAGCCAACTGCTAGGCGCATCACATCAATACTTCGACGCCGATTTCCAACGAAAAAATCGACGGCGGAATCCCAAGATACTTAAATGACACCTCCATCTTTCTCCACTTTTGCACACTTCTTCTCACAATTTGCAAGTTCCCTTTAGAGAGAGAAATTCCGACTGCAGGAAATTTGTCTTCTCTCCTCAAATTTTCTTCTTGGTAGTTTTCAATTCTGCTTCTTTATTTCCTTTAAGTATGGTTAAGAAATTGACTCGTTCTAAGAACCCTAGAGTAGTATCCACATCATCATCTTTCGACGATAACGAACTAAACTTTGTTCCAGCATCAATTTTAGAATCTAGATATTCCAAAGTCTGCGATATGAAGTTTTTGGACTTAAAGATCATAAGGAAAGAATTTGACTTTCATCCTGATGTTGAGATTCAACTTGCTTCTAAGGATGAATGCCCAAACTTCTCTTTCCCTGATGGACTGCCTTCTTTGAATACCCATTCAAAATAGGCCATCGATTTCCTTTCTCTTCCTTGACCCATGGTTTCTTTAATGTCGTTCTCGCTTCTCCGAGTCAAATTATGCCATAGGCCAAGCTAGGTTTGGAATTCGACGTCGAGGATTTGGCCTTGTCGTATTCCATTGGAACTGTAGGGGAGGGTCAAATTAATCTGAAACTTAAATTCTCCCCAGAACCTCTTGTTCTTAACACACCAATAAATGATAGGGATTGGATAAATATGTACTTTTTTGTGAGAAGATCTTTTTTGGGTGATGAAGGAAAACATATAAGGACTTCTTAGAGTAAAAAAAGATACTTTTTGTTGTTCTAATTTTATTGCTTTCTGATCCAGTCGTCACTTATTTCTTTTGAGATTTCGTTTCTAAAGGTTATGCCATGAAGGACGACTCTGAAGGGAATACTCAACTGATCTTGGGAATTCCCGATGAAGAAAGAACCTGCCCAAGGTGTCTATGCCATTATGACGACTTGATCTTGACAGTTGAGCCTCTAGCAACGTCAAGCGAGGTTGTCATCGTCGACCGAGAAGAATTTGAAAGGTCCAACCCTACCTCTCCCAAAATTTCGAATGGTAAGTTTTGAGTTGACTTTCACTGTCACCTTCCTTTATTTGCTGAAGAATACTTATTTTAGAATACTTGTTTACAACTGTCGTTGTGTCATCGTTTCAGATACGAGCAGATCGACCCGTTTCGCTGCAAACTTGTCTGCCAATGACTTGTTGAACCGTCGTCGTGCTCGAGGGGTGTTTCCCATCCCCAATGTCTCCACTATAACCGACTCACCTCGTCTGGTTGTTTTTCTTGTGATTGCTTCAGCCACATCATCTATCGTCACTTAAGAGGAAGTTTTCTCATGACCTCCTGGAGGACTTTGGCAGTTTAAGAAAAGGTCGAGTCGACCTGTTCCTGATGTCCAACAACTCTTCTTCCATGCTGCTTAATCCTTGATAAAAGAATCTACTTCGAAGTTCATGGCCGAAGTCATTACTTCAAGCTTCAAGGTAAGTAAAGCAAACATGTTATACTCACTTTGATATGTTTTCATTCTGTAATGCATATGTCTTTTGTACTATGTGTAGTGTTTCCAGACGTGCTTAGTTGGTCATCAGGTCACTAACCAGATCGCTTCTGAGGCGACCCTGAGGGGCAAACTAAGCTTTACGTCGATCAAGATGGAGAATGACTAGCTGAACATTGACCATTTCACTGCTGGACTGGAGAAGGCAAAGGACAAGATGAAGAAGGCTAAGGAAGAAGTAGAAGATGCTCCGGGATTTTATACTTGGAAGGTGCACACAAAGTTGATAGAGGAATTTAAGACAGGGCTTGTTACCACCATTTTTATGTAATAGCTAGCATTTATTATGAAACATTCTATCAAGCCTCAAATAGTCAACAAAAGTCAACAACTATGAGCCCATAAAAGAAAGTCGAGCAGTCAAGAGTGGTGAAGATATGGAAGTCAAATGACACCAAAAACGTAGACAAAGACGTGGGTGATAGTTAATTATCTGATTATATATGGAGCATGCAAGTACGTGGGTAATGGGACGTGGTCACTATGGCGCCAAAAGATAGCAGTTGTGATTTAAATCATAAACGATTCAAATCATTTCCATCCAAAGAGGCAAGGAAGTTACGTATAGGCACGAAGTATAAATACAAGAAGGAGGATCAGAACATAGACAACAAACACAACACACAACAACGTGCAAATTTACTTTCTTTTCTATCGTAGCTTTAACCTAGATTAGAGAGCCCCCTTCTAGGGTTACAATTAGTTCCTAGCCTAAATCTAGAGTATGTACTATGTGATACTTTTGTTCAAACTCCAGTTTTAGCCGGAACTCATGGAGTCATCCATCTTCGTGTTTTCCCTCTAATTGTGCAGCCTGATTTATCTTCAGGTGTCTTATAAAAGAATCTCTCTAAATATTTTTGATATAAGTTGGATTATTCAGCTTTAATTAATAGATTATTTATTGCATTGATTGTCTTATTTAATACCCATCGCCTGAATTCATTACGCGTTGTAGTTTAATTACCTTAAGCTATAATAAAGTACGTTAGCAAGGTTTTATCTAATTAAAACCGGTAACCCCCAGAGATTAAGACTCCCGTGGCGCTCACTATCTAACTATTTGGTGTGCATTGACTTGTTTCCAAAGTCATCTAACTGATTTTACACCAACAGGGTTTTTGGCAACCACAGTGGGAGGAAAAAGATTCATAATCAAATTGTGAAATTTTCCTCGTTAATCTTGTTTAAAGTAGCCTTTTATTTGAAGTAGCCATTGTTAGTTTTTCTTTCTTGTCTTATAAATGTCGAGTACAAGTTCTTGAAAACATAGCGAAAGTCCTAGAGTTGAGCCAATCTCCAAAATATGGAAGATAAAAATTTGATACATTCAGAATCTAGGGTGCCTGAGGATGAACGTGAACCAATTCATCATGTTTCAAGAGAATCACAAGGAGACACTCCCCAAAGGGAAATTTCATCTCCAAGTAGTACTGGTCGCGCATTCGTTCACCAATTATTTGGGAAGTTCACTGAAATAGTGAAACAATTACTATTGGAGGCCAGGGAGAGTGAAAGGCAATAATTTGATTCTAAATACAGAAATCTAGCCCGTGAATCAGCCAGAGTCTTCACAGATATCCTTCAAAGGATAAGTGAGGAGAATAGAGGTATTAATTCTAGGCAGATAGATCGAATACTCGTAGACGTTAATGATACTATGAGTGCAACCTTAACGACAATGTCAACATCTCTTGCTACTGAAGTGGTTACTCGCTTGGAACCATTAGTTTAAAAACATTACCAACTCAATGAGAAACTGCTTAAGGCTCTAGAAGAAGTCTCACTAAATAGGACACAAGGAGACCGTGGAATAACGCCAGATCTCCCAATAGCTTATCCATCAAGGGTACATTTTTCCCAGTTGAGAATAGAGACCCACTATTCTCAAGTGATTCGCAAACTTCTTCTTAAGGGCATCGAACAAGGGCAAGTCCCTTGAGCCTTGGAGAGAATGGTCATGGAGATTTTAGGATGACGAAACATCAGCGGGTGTGGAGCCAGGCTGGCACCAGACGCCAGGTTGTCAGAACCTTATTTTTCTATGGGTGGTGGACAGTTTGGAGATAACACACACCAACATGGACCATCACGTGGAGGTCAGAGGCAAGGTGCTTTTGTTGGAAACAACAATAGTTCACCTCATGCATATGTGCCTCTATACACTAGTAGAATAAATGCTTATTGTTGCGGTCAAAAAGTGGCCTATTGCTGCGATTTTGGACGCGCAGCAATTAAGGGGACAACAATAGGTAATAATTATATTGATGCGGTTTTAAACCGCAGCAATATTTGGACATATTGATGCGATTTTTATATAAAACCGCATCAATATATTTATTTTTTATTAAAAACGTATAAGGTATTGCTGCGGTTTTGGCTAGAAACCGCAACAATATCTTGGTCTATTGCTGCGGTTGTTGCCCAAACCCGCAACAATAGGTCTGGTGCAGGTAAATTTTTTTTTTTTTTTTGGAATTTAACAATTAAATTTGAAAGATTAAACCATGCAACCAACACATCCACCATCCACAAATTTGCAGACAAACTAAACATGAAATAACTTGAATCTCATTCATATATAAAAATAAAAAAACTAGTTACATAAGTAATACAAAAAATCAAAAATAAAATAAAAAGAAAAAATAACGAAACAACTATTACAACCTAATAACTAATTACTAAAATTATAATAAAAATAAAATAAAAACTGAACTAAAAAAACGAAAAAAATCAAAAAAAAATCCTAAAACAAAAAATCTACCAACAATAAAACGAGAAATCACAGATCTAAAATAAAAAAGAAAAACGAAAAAAAACAGCTTGAACCAATCGTTTCTCGAAACCCGAGGGAACGATTCAAAAAAAATCAAAAACGATTGAGAACCGGACAACCCTCTGTTGAAAACGGAACCCTCTTTTGAAAAAGAAACCCTCGTTTGTTGGATGAAACCCTCTGTTGTGTTGCTCGCGTCTCAACCCTTGAGAACCGGACAAAACGATTCACGCTCGCGTCTCCACCCTTGAGAACCGGATCTCGTTTCTTGAAACCTGTTCTCGAAACTAAATCTGCGTCTTACCACTCACGAATGAGCCGCAGATGAACGAACCGTAGATGAACGAACCGCAGAGGTGCGTGGAAGAGAAGAGGGTGCACTGGAAGGCGAGATGGCGACTGGATTCGTCTGGTCGCACAACACTCTTGCTGCGACACTCTTCGTGGGTAGGAGAGAGGCGAGAGACCAGAAGAGGGTAGGAGAGAGGAGAACAGAGGGAGGAGATGAGAGAGCTTCAGGGACGACCGGAGGAGAGAGAACATTAGGGGCTGTTGAGAGGCGTGGTTGAAGGTGAGAGTATGAGAGAGGCGTGCTTGAGGGTAATAAGAGGCGGGTTTAAGGAGGCATTATATGCGAAACCCTAACTTTTTTAAAATACTTTTTATTAATATTGCTGCGGTTTTGTAAAAAACCGCAGCAATATATTAAAATATTATTTTTTTAATATTATTTTAATATATTGCTGCGGTTTTTGACAAAACCGCAGCAATATATCTAGTCAAATAGTCAATTTTTTTTTAATATATTGCTGCGGTCCTACGTGGAAACCGCAGCAATATTTGCTGTTCAAGGCCCCACTTTATTTTAAAAAGTATCTGTTAGACAATATTGCTGCGGTTTTGGGCGGGAACCGCAACAATGTTGTCAATTTCTATTTTTTCTTTTCTTTTTGCGTGTTATATTGCTGCGTACAGGTAAAACCGCAGCAAATAGCATTTATTCTACTAGTGATATCAGCCAACTATGGTTGGGAACCCTTCATCTGCTACCTATATGCCTTACCAACCACCTATCATTGGGAAGTTTCATTATGGGAATACCTTAGGTTATGGTCCTAACCAAGCTCCATTTTCTCATGCAACTGGAAATTACCAACAGGGAGTGCACACGTTCAGCCACAAATGGCACAGGGAACACATAATCCTAACTATGTGCATCACCAGGACATGCCCATGGAAGGTTATCATAATCAACCTTTCAGTCCTAATCCCAATAATATGTATGATCAACTGGGAAATAGGGAAATGGAAGTCTAGGCCATCTAGGGAGAAATCAAGATTCCATAGCAGCACAAGTTGAGGCGCTAGTCCAAAGGCTAGTAGGAGATAACTCTAGGAAGGGTCATAGGCAGTAGGTTAGAAGCCTTACCATGAATGGATTAATATAGCTAATCCATTCACTAGGACATTCACAATACATGACTTTATTTTATTCTCAGGCAATGATAGAGTGTCAGTCGAGGAACATCTAGTCAGGTTTAATTGTCAGTATAGGGAGACAACTGACAATTTAAAATTGAGAATGTTTTCTATGTCTCTTACTAAACAACCTTTTGGTGGTACACAAATTTACCACCCAATTCTATTCACTCATGGCAGTATATGCAAGTGCAATTTACTAATAATGTTGCACGCACTGAACCTATAGTGACTCTGAGTGACTTAGCCAGAATCCAACAAAATTTAGGAGAGTTTGTAGAAGACTACATAACTAAGTTCAAAATGGCTAAGATTAGGTGTCATGGTAGCATCCCTGAGAGAGAATTTGTACAAATGGCTCAAGAGGGGATGTTGATTCAGTTTTGAAAAAGGTTTGATGACCATGCCTTTGACGATTTTGTAGAATTAGCAGAATTGGCTGTAAGGTTTGAAAGAAACCTACAAGCTGAAAGTGCAGCAAGACATTAGAGCTACTTTGTTCAAAATGAACAACTCTTCCACTTTGAAACAACACCAGAGGTTGATGTGGCCGAAATTGTTCGGGGAGTATTTTATAAATGTTCTCCCCTAGAGATAAGAGAGTTCTCAGCGCCAAAAGACTTAAAGTTTGGGCAGAAGAGAACATATACTTTTGATACTAAAAAATTCAACGCGATCTTTGACTGGTTATTATCTAATAAGAAGATAAAGTTGGTAGGGAGGCATAAATTGAAACTTGCTGATGAAGTTAAAGGGAAAAGTACTTTAAATTGCATGATGCAGTTACCCACGATACTTCTGAGTGTATTGTGTTTAGAAATAAAATTCATGATGAGATTGATAAGAAAAATATCATGTTCCCTGATGATGAAAATGCTAAGATGATTGATGTGGAAGAACCATTCCATTTATCTTGTAATATGGTGGCTATTAATAATGAGTTTACTGTTGTTCTACAGGTATCTCAAGCCACTGAAATTGGTAACCAGCTATTTAACAGGCTGCTTGATGAAGAAATCCTGATCATGCCAAACATAGCTAATGAAGAAGGATTAGAAGATATGTGAAGACGGCATATGAATGGGTCGCATACAACAGATTAATGCCAAGTCTTGAAAGGATTCCTTACGTGGCAATTGAATCTCAAAAGATTGGTTGTCTCAGAGATAGAGCATCAAGCCATGGAGTTAGAAGCATACAGGATCAGCCTAGCCAAAGCTAAGGTGCTTGCAAATGCTAAGACAAATCCAAGTCTGGCGATGCATGAGGAGAAAGCTAAAACTTATAAGGAAGTTGCTCAAAAATTTCCGTTACAAACTAGGGCAATAGAGGGATTAAAGGTTTTAAGGGGAGGTATATGTTTATTATGGTCAGATAAACTAAATTTTGAGATGATCAAAACACAGGTCGTACCAAATGACACTACATATGTCCCTGCTTACCAACGTACATTCCAAAAGAGGTCCAGAAGTAAAGGATCAAGAAGGAATAATGGATATGGCCGCACTTTTTCTCAGAGGAAACGGAGGCAGATGTAAGTCAAATCCCAGTTCCTAAGATTCTCAAGAGAAAAAAAAAACCTAAGAGAAATCAAGGGGAAACAAGACTTAAATCAATGGTAAGGATAACTTCATCTCAAGATGGTCAAAACTTACAACAAAGCAAGTCATCAAATTAAAGATGAAAGAATTGAGCCTTAGGGCTGCTCCAGTAAGAGCTCATATTAGCACTCAAAATGTGCAAGAGTCTCTCGTAGCAAAATGTTAGAATTGATGAAGAAGCTCTTCAAGCTAGTATCACAAAGTTGCTACGATCAACCTAGTTTATCATCTCTAGAGATGAATACCCAACAACATCATGGAAAGGATTCTCTTATGAAAGAGATTGAAGGAAATGGTGTTGATGAAGAGTATGACTCAGAATTTGGATCCGAAGATCTGGATTTGTTGGTGTCAAATAGTGACTTATTGCTAGATGGAGACCCATTGATAACCGAATATCAAACAGGAAGTCAGGAAGGTCAGAACATGCAATACAACGTAGTCACGAAGTTCATCCTCTTATTTAAATCCTCCCTAAAAAGAGAATGCCTAATAAAACATCTTTAAGAGTTGATTTGGAGAAATTAATCATAAATAAGATCTTTAGATCAGAGGGTGTTGACAATAAACATATTAAGGCTTTATTCTTAAATGTGGATTTTGAGGGGGTACGTATTGGTAAGGTATTGGTAGATACTGGAGCCACTTTCAATATCATGCCATTGCCTATATTTAAAAAGCTAGGAAAGACTAGGAAATATTTACATAATATCTAGATTAACATAACTAGTTTTTCCGGTTTGTCCGAAAAGGTTGAAGGAATGGTCATTCTAAAGATTAAAGTAGGCATTAAAATTACTTTTACTTGTTTCTTCATAGTGGAAAATGGAACTAATTTTAATGCCATACTTGGAAGAGACTGGTTACTTCATAATTATGCTAATCCATCATCACTCCATCAGGTTTTAATACTGTGGAATGGTGAGACCTTTGAAATGGTACAAGCAGATGAGGAAGTTTGTCTAATTACATCTCCTGATTCTGTTAGTTGCCAACATCAGGATTGAGGTTGCTCTACAACATGAGTCACAAACTCACCAAGAGATAGAAGACTCAAGGGCAATTCTCATCAAAGAAATGGAAGACATCCCAGAAGTTAAAGATATTCAATCAAATATGAATTTATTCAATAGTTGTTGAGTTATGATCAATCACTAGCTCTAGTTAGTTTACAGAGTTAGATTATATTTTTCTAAAAAGTTTATTATGTCTGTAAACCTTAAAGAATTTTGTAATTGGTTTACACCTATCGTTGATCATGTTATGAAAGATTTAGTTTTTAAAAGATATCAGGAAGTTTTTCTCGAAAATTCTAATACATGTTGCTCCACCTTGTATGACTCCGAACCTCTAGAAGAGGAAGATGAGAAAGTATAGGCTAAAAGTGAGGATATTAAACAAGAAGTTCATGATCCACTAGAAGAAGTAAATCCACGTTTCACTTACATAGGTAAGCTTCTCTCTAATCAAGAAAACATGAATTAATTGAAATTTTGAGAGAATTTAAAGATTGTTTTGCTTGGGAGCATCATGAAATGCCTGGTATTGATAGGACCTTAATAGAACATAAAGTACCTATCAAGGAAGGATATAAGCTTATGGCTCAAAGTCCTAGCAGACTAGCGCTAGAACTGACAAAACCTATACAAGAGGAGATAAATAAACTCCTCAAGAAAAAGTTCATAAGGCCTTGCTAGTATGATGACTGGATTCTAATATAGTCCCAGCAGTGAAGAAAAATGGCAAGATAAGAATTTGCATTGACTTTAGGGATTTGAATAAAGCAACACCTAAAGATCAATACCCCATGCCCGTAGCTTATCTCCTAATAGATGCATCATGAAGATATGAATACATATCTTCCATGGATGGGTATGCATGTTATCATCAATTAAGAATTGCACAGGAAGATTGTAATAAAACGGCTTTCAGGTGGCCAAAGTAATTAGGCTTATTTGGATATGTAGTTATGCCATTTGGTTTTAAAAATACCGGTGCCACATACCAACGAGCCATGAACGCAATGTTAAAGATATGATTGGTAAGATTATGGAAGTTTATGTGGATGATATACTTGTGAAGTCAAATGACTTTTTTAATACAAGAATGAGAGAATATCACCTAAATATGAATCCACTAAAATGTGCATTTGGGGTCAAAGCCAGTAACTTCCTAGGATTTCTCATCCATAAAAATGGAATGGAAATTGATCGAAATAAGGCAAAAAAAGTAATGGCAGCTAGGCCACCTTATAATAAGAAGGTGCTGCAAAGGTTCCTTAGACAAGTAAATTATGTTAGGAGATTCATGGCTAATCTAGCTGGGAAGACTAAAAGGTTTTCACCGTTATTAAGATTAAAACATGAATTAGATTTTAAATGGAATAAGGATCAGCAAGAGGCTTTTGATCAAATCAAACAAGATTTGGCAAGCCCTCTAGTATTGATTCCCCCAAGGCAAAATCAAAAACCATTAAGGTTATATCTATCAGCTTGTGAAGATTTCATTGGTAGTCTCCTTACTCAAGAAAATGGGAACAGGCATGAGCAAGCCATCTTCTACCTAAGTAGAGAGCGAAGGTATACCATGGTAGAAAAATGGTGTCTATGCTTATATGATGCATCTGCTAAGCTTATACATTATTTCATGGCCTTAGCAATGGAAGTGGTGTTTCCAACAGATGTCATAAAATATATGATATCTCAACCTTTCATAAAAGGTAGATTAAGTAAATGGAGTCTACATCTACTGCAATTTGACTTAATATACATGCCCCAAAAAGCAGTAAAAGGTCATGCTCTAGCCGACTTCTTAGCAACTCACCCTTGCTATGAATCTGGGATCATTAATGAAGATGTTCTCGCATGGACATTATTCTTTGACGGCTCAAATGCTAGAGAAACAACAGGAGCTGGAATATATATTCTATCTCCTAATGAGCTTCCAACTAAAGTAACAGTAACTTTAAGGGTTCCATGCACTATAATAGGGCTGAATACGAAGCTTTATTGATGGGACTAGAGTTGTTATTAGAATTGGGAGCTAAGAAAGCAAAAGTATATGGAGATTCTCAGTTGGTTATTTATCAAATGACTGAAGAATTTAAATGTATTTCGTCTGTATCCTAAGAATATAACAAAAAAGCATAGGAATTGTCTAAACAGTTTAAAGTAATTTCTTTCTTACATATTCCTAGAGAAGAAAATGGAATAGCAGATCAGTTGTCCCATGTAGCTTCTGCTAGAGAGGAGATACCTTCACCAAATGAAGCTATCATCCTTCAAGAGAAGATCCTGGATCCTATTAATGGAACTAATAAAGAACTATCAGAAAATATATTGGAAGTCTATAGAGTTTCAATATTAAGAGAGGATGAGGATTGGAGAAACGAAATTATTCAATATCTCTAAGATCCAACTAGGATAAAAGTGCCAAATAGAGTAAAAATGGCTGCAACAAAATTTTGCATGCAATTTGGGGAATTACACAAAAGAGATCCAGAAGGATTACTCTTAAAATGTGTAGATGGTCGAGAAGCTTTAACCCTCATGGCAGAATTCATCAAGGACCGTGTGGTGCTCACCAAAATGGCCTAAAAATGAGATGGTTGTTACATGAACATGGTTATTATTGGCCTACTATGAGAATGGATTGTATAAATTATGCTAAAGGTTGTAAAAGATGTCAAAAGTTTGGACCCATTAGTAGGCCTCCAGCCTCAGTGTTGAAGTACATTCTTAAGCCTTAGCCATTTAGAGGATGGGCAGTAGATGTTTTAGGAGAAATTAATCCTGCATCTTCTAAAAAACATTCATACATCCTAGTAATTACTGATTATTTCACTAAATGGGTAGAAGCACAAGCTTTTGTTAAGATCAATACACAGGTTGTGATAAACTTTTTGGAAGAAAAGATATTTACAAGATTTGGGGTTCCAGAAACCATAACCTTTGATCAGGCTATAATGTTCAGAAATCCTGATTTATTGGATTATCTTACCCAATTTGGGATTACTAAGTTGCATTGAACACCCTACTATGCTCAGGCTAATGTTCAAGCTGAGGCTACTAACTAGATCATAGTAAAGGGAATCTCAAAATGGTAGATAATAACCCTAGGAAATGGGATGAGTTGTTGTTATATGCTTTATGGGCCTACAGGACCTCTAAAAGAGAATCAACACGAGTTACTCCTTTCAACTTAGTTTATGGACATACTTCAGTAATCCCTGCTGAAGTAAATATAAGATCTTCTAGAGTAGCCCAACAAATAGGATTTTCAGGAGATGATTACTCTCATGCACTGAATATTGAAATAACAGATGCTCTAGAAACTAAGGAAGAAGCCTTAGCTAAAACGAGAATCCAAAAAGAAATGGTCGGTAGAGCATATAATAAAAAGGTAGTGCTAAAAGAACCTCAAGAAAATTATAAGGTTTGGAAGATGTTTCTACCAGAAGTAGCTTATAAAGACCCTCAATTAGGAAAGTTGTCACCTAAATGACAAGGTCCTTTTATCATTCACAAGAAATTATCTGGAAATGCATACCTGTTGAAAGATATAGATGGCAATGTAGTAGATAGGGCTTTAAATGGCAAATTTCTTAAAAAGTACCATCCCTCTATCTGGGAACAACATGATCCTGTGTTTCAACAAAAACATGCAGAATTGTTTCAAAGATCCAAGGATTTACATTATTACAAAACTAATGTTCTTAGACGTTCCAGCATTGTCTAACAGCTAAGCTAAGATTTTTTATGGCTGACCAAGCATTACAAAGTTTTTCCCTTTGGAGAATCAAGCTCTGTTGGACTGCTATTTCCTTGAACATTTGTTGCCTCAAAGTGGCAAGTTTGGCACGTCCTTGGTCCAGTTTCCCTTTCTCAAGATCAATGGATCTCCGAAGGGAAGATTTCTCATTATAATGCTTATTTCTTCTTTGTTAATCTCAGCCAGACGGTTCTGTAAGGACTGCCTTTCATTAGAAAGAGACTTCAATTGATGATCATAAGAGTCTAAAGACTTTTGGGTCTGTGCAGTGAACTTTTAAAACATTGGCTCGGGCTTCCAAAGAAGTCACTTCTTCTTGAAGTTTATGAATAATAATTATAAAAAACTTGAGAGATTGAACTCCTATTTAAGTATTACATTGTTGAAGAAGAAGAGTTTCCTTTACATAGTCAAGACAAGGTATCCGATAATCAAAGCCTTAGAATATTAAAGATTCCAAAGTCTGCTTAAGAGCTTGTCTCGAAGCTTGATCATGAGGATTTTCTGAGAGAGTAAGACAAAGATTCCATATCTTGTCTTCTTGCTTGATGTGTTGTTCATCAGGCTAGAAGCAGGTTGTTCCCTCACAACAATGGACAAGCCAACATTGACTTCTTTTCCTCCATCAGACTCTTTCATCACACCTGCTTCTTGATTGCTTCCCTCTGCATCATAAAGAAGAGAAGCTAAGTTAGCAAGATAGTGAAGTATGGTTTTATGAGGATGTGTGTTCCAATAGAGAAAGTCTAAAATGAATCTATGAGGAAAAGAATGCAAACCAATCGCAGAAAAGGATTGTAAAGATGAACAATCCTTTGATGGAGGAGTGTCTTCAAATGTCCAATATCTAAAGGGATGACATCTGTTAGAATCTCTTCCCTTAGAATAGAGGGGTTTGTTATGACAACCGTCGAGGAAGGAGGAGAATCTGGAAATTCAAGATTCAATGGAATTGAATCCATAAGATCTTCGTCACCTTGAAAGAAGAATTTTTCTTCAGCAGATGCCATGTTATGATGCCTAACTTCTCCTTAGGGGGCATTGTCTTTTTCCAAAGTACCTTATCCTTCCAAAGCAAGGACGGCTGTTGACTTCAATTGGAGGCCAATCTCACTTGGTGTAGAGACAATGGGCTCATCAGCATGTGTAGAGTTTCGTTCATCAAAATGAGTACCCTCCATATTTTATCCCGGACTAACTGTTGTGGGAACGTATGCAGCAGTTGGACTGATACAGTTGAGATCTGAAGGCTTCCTAAGTTTAACATTTGTCGGCCTTCCGAAAGACGGATCATCAAGATCTTTAGACTTAGACTTTGTTGGGCCAGATGCACCTGTAATGCACAATAGATTATGCAAAAACAGGTTACTGCTAAAAATAAAGCTCCATATCAAGGAATAGAAATAGATGTACATACCTGTTTTGGTTCCTTGAAGTTTTATTTTTGGGAAGATTTAAGATATGGTCTTAGCATCCTCTTCATTAGAAGAAACATCAAAGTGCTGGACTTTAGAAGATGCTTCTAATTTGGGACGTTTTTCGTAGGAATGTCTCAAGGGTTTTGGATCTAAGGGGGAGCTAACATCTTTTTTCATGGAGATCTTCTGAACAGATTCAGATTGCTCCACTAGCTTAGGGGATGAAGTACTCTTGGAAATAGAGAGTCAATTATAATCTCTCTTCCTAGCAGTTCTTTTGGGAGGATCGATTTGCTCCATTGCTTCCATAGTCTAAATGTCCTCTACAGTTTGGACATCTCCATAATAGACTCCTTGATCATTGCCAGCATCATATTCATCTTATGAAAGAGTGGGCTCAGGGATTTGTTTTTCCACAACATTTCCAGTATAGCTTGCCATACCTAGAGTATATTTCCATTCCCTTAGTAATTTTCAACTTCTTCTTGCCAGCTTTTGCTAAAAAGTAATGAAAGGTAAAAAGAAATTAAATAAAACATCTTCTCCTTAAAAAAAATACTAAGAAGACAGATCACTTACCACCTAGGAAAAGTTGATCTTCAAAGTATGCTATAGCATCAGCACATTGTTAATCACTTAGGAAGACATGATCCCACCATGTTTGGAAATCTTGAACAACTTCAAAAACCCATTTCCAAGGAGTAATGGACATAAGGGTGATGTTGAGAGTGTTGCTTCGAAGTGCTTTACCTTCTTCAAAACGACCCCTTGAAATTTAAGGATCATTGCGGGTCAGGAAAAGGATACGACTAAAATCTGAAGTAATCCAAACTGCTTAGCTACTAGTTGTGGATTATAAACTACAAAACCATAAAGTATTCAGGTTCAGCTGCTATTAAGTCACTGGATCTAAGGACACTACTCCAGAAGTTCCCACTGCATATGGAACTAGAGTGAATGTCTAAGGATTGCATCCATTCAGGCACTACATAAAGGGTTATGGCTTTTCCTTAACATAAGCAGGTTCCTTACCTAGGAAGACGTTCCAGTTGCCAAGGTGGCGATAAAATACCAAGAAATGTGAGAAAAGTAAGCTGGGTGCCAGACTACATCTGGAAATATGAGGTTGAAGCCAACTTGACCATAGCAGCTACGGTCTTCAAGCTTGGAAAGGAATGAAAGTGGATCAAAAGAAAGGCCTTCTCCATCTATTCCCTTAGCTGCTTCAAAAGTAGGAGGAGGTTTAAGTACCAACAAGCTTGAAAAATATGTATGGCCCGAGCAAGCTAAGAGCCACAAGTAGGGTCCAAACCCCTTATCAGTGGAGAAAATGAGAGATTCAAAGGTAGGAAAGCCAAAGCCTTTGAAAGATTTCCTACTTCTAAAGAGGCATCTGTAAAGTTATCCTAATAAAATAGGAGCTAAATCAACTTCCTCAAAAGTGTTGGAGATATTAACAGTTAAAGATAACCATAATGTTACTACACCTCCAGCCCTGGACATCATCAGTCTGGAAAAGGCAAAGGTAAGGAATAATACTTCCTTTTGGGGAGTCACTGCCTCACTTGAATCCTTACTGGTGAAGAAGTCAACAAACCTTTGAAAGCCACACTTGCTAGCACTGCAAAAGGACTAGCAATTTGGCGAAAGATAGATAGACATTTACTATATAGTTCATCGTATTCTTTCACATGTTGAAAGATAAGGCGGTCGATCCCATACTTACCAATGGGAGAAGTTCCAGTGATAAAAGCAATATCAGCTAAGGTTATAGTCATTGGTCCCCATTTGAACAAGAAACAATTGATGACAGAACCCCAACAAGCCAAAAAGGCAGTAGAAAGGGCTCCATCAAAAGGAATATTTTCATAAGAAGCTAGTTTGGTCCATTTATCATGAAAGGGTTATATGCGCACAAACCATGCCCTTGCATCCACTGCTGAAATCCAACCTTTAAATGGTTTACTAGATAAAGGCTAATGTAAATGGATAACTGACCTTGAAGTGAAAGGAAGCGTCCTAGGTTTACAATATTCTAAGTTGATGTGATCTAAGAATTGGTAACACTGCTCCAGTAGGTTGATGATGTTGGTTCCCTAGCTTAAAAGGAAATCCAGGTCCAATAGCAGCCGTTTTATCCTCTAAGGGCATATCAGGAGTATTAGAACGTTTATTCGCATACCAGAATACTTGGGATTTATAGTGCCTAAGGTTCACCTTTATGGCGTTGCATAGTTGACCAGCAGCTTCAAATTGCATGGAAGTGGCCTTTGTGGCCAGCGCCTCACTAATTTCGTTTTCACGGTGAGTCCTGCTTCTTTAGACATGGTTTATTTAAATTCAATTGATATATGTGAGTTTACGAAAGAATCAAATTGGTCTAAAATATTTTATGTTTTCCTGAAATCCTTAAAGGGATATTAATGGAGAAGACAACCGAAAAATAGAACTCATGTAGGAAGCGTGTCATTTTAGTCTGGGTCATCTTTTAATGGGCCAATTTAGCTAATTTAACGTGAAGTTCTAAATATAAGGGTTCAAGGTCATATATAAATCCATTTTAAATGAATAAGTGACTAAGAGGCCCAAAATTTTAAAATGTCTGGTTAAGGCCCACTTTAAATCAAAGAGGCACGATTTTTAACTTAAAAGGTTTTCAAGAGATGACAACTTTCCTTATAAAAGGGAATGATGTAATGATAAAATTCATATCCATATCCTGATCTTTCCACAGTCAGAACTTCTCATCTCCCCAACTTTTTCTCTTTCTCTCGCACAAAATCATCATGGATTCCCAGACATCTTCAGACTTCTCTCTATCTGATAAGGTTAACTCCTCAGAAGTTAACCAGCCTCAGCCCCAGGGGCAAGTCCCTCTCCCTCCTCCTATTTTCATAGAGAAGTCAGAGGAAGAGGAACAAGAGGAAAAAGAGGACTCCTCCACTGAAGAGGAGGAAGAGGAATCATACGATAAGAGGGGAAATCCCTTCTCCTCAGAGGACTCCTCCTCTGAACACTCATCTTGTTCTCCATCAAATGACTCTGATGGAGATGATGATGATGATGAGGAGGAAGAGGAGGAGGAGGAGGAAGAAGAAGAAGAGGACATCCCTCCACCTTCCCACCAAGAGGAGGAGGAAGAAGAAGAAGATGACCAACCTCCTGCAAAGAGGAGGAAGGTCCATGGGATTGGCAGTCACTCCGAGGCCAAAAATGATTATGGTCCTACTGAAGGAGACACTTAAAGCAATGATTATGAGGCTGACTCGGACGCCTACAAACTGTCGTCTCCAAAAAATTAATGTAGCCTAAACTTCGGAATTTAGAATTAGTTTATAAGTTTAATTAAAGATTTTTAAAATCTTTAATTTTGTCTAGGTTGTATGCTTTTTTTTATTTTTATCTTTTAATGAAATATATAAAATATATTTTGGTTTATCTGTTGTGCAATTTACATTATTGCGATTTTATGTACATTATTCATTTTTTTATGCATCTATATTTGTCCAATCAAAAATTAGATATTTAAATAAGATGAATGGTTTACAATAACCATCACATCAAATAATGCATGTCAAATTAATTCCAATTAAAACTTGGAACATGATTACTTCTAATAGTAATGATGAAACTTCCACTTGTACACACAATTAAAGCTAATTGGTTACCTCTAGAAATGTACAAATGCAATTCAAGAGTTAAGGGACACATTATGGATAATCCATGTTTACCCACTTTAACCACTAAGGGGCTAAAAATTGGGGATATGGAATCACTAATCAGATTTAAAATAATTAAGAAACTTAATTAAATATTTATAAAAGAAACGTGACCCTTAGTTATCCCTAACAAATAGGAATAACTGTTTAAAGGAATATATTATAAATATATCATTAAGTTGTTAAGTTTGATCACTGCTATAAAATCCCTTACTCTACACAAAAAAGTTATACATTCCAAAACAATGGCCAATCCTCAAGTTGAGAGTATTCGTAACTTTCCTGGAGAATGTTGGAGGCATAGATTCAACATTGACATTGTTAAGGAAGATTGGGAAGAATTCAAATAAATTGAAATCAAGAAGTGGCATGAAAAGGTTCTCAAATATTTTGGGGAGGCTTCAAATATCCAACCATGAGATATAGAAAGAAAGACTCTAGTGCCACAAATGTGGGGAATAGCATAGTTTTCTTGGCGACTAATCTGTGGCCCCTACTAGGAAAGAAGGATTTACCCAACCTTCTAGTAGTTTGCAAGGCTTTGGGTGAAAACATTGCCAAATAATTTTTTCCTCCTGATCTAGCCTATATGTACCATACCTCTAGATCCCTCCAATATGAAAGTTCTCACAGAATAGTCTCCTTTTTCCAAATTCCCTTAGCACCATCACCCGCTCCTTTGCCGAATATCGTTTCAATACCCTTAACCTGATCAAAAACCTCAATACCAGTAAATGGCCTACGAGTAACCCCTTCCTCAATTTTCCTATCGAATGCCTTTTTCTTATTACGATAAGGATGGTTGCGACGAAGGAACTTTCGTGTCCGCATATAAACTTCTTTGTGACAAGTAGAAATGTATTTAGATTATGTGTCGTCGATGCAAATCGGGCGTGCTTTCTTCCTTTTGTTCTTGTACCCGGATAAGTTCCCATAAGTAGGAAAGTCATTAAGAGTGTATAAAAGCATGGTAAGCAATGTGAATACCTCATCAGCATGTGCATCATACACAGAAACTCCTTCATCCCACATTTTTATCAAATCACCAACAACTAGTTGGAGGTAGACATCTATGTCGTTTCCAGGTTGTTTCGGCCCTGAAATAAGAATCGACAGCATGATGTACTTACATTTCTTGCACAACTAAGGAGGCAAGTTGTATATAACTAGAAGAACCGGCCATATACTATGTTGAGAGCTAAGAGTGCCAAATGGGTTTATCCCATCCGTACATAGGCCAAGCCTCAAATTTCTATCCTCGACACCAAATGTTTTATGCAGACAATTGATACATTTCCACTCATGAACATCAGCCGGATGTTTGAGAAAACCATTATTTTTCCTTCGTTCTGCATGCCACCTCAAGTTCTTAGCATCGTATTTTAAATGAAAACATGCGCTAGAATCGTATTATAATAGGAAGATACCACATCACCTTTGCTGGAGGCCCTTTCTTATGAACAACCCCTGCACACCGGTAACGCGACTTCCCACATCGAGGACACTCATTCATATTTGTATATTCATTTTGATATAGCACACAATCGTTTGGACAAGCATGTATCCTTTGGTACTCAAAACAGAAGGGACAAATCAGTTTCTTAGTATAGTAGTTTGACTTGGGTATAGTTCATGGTCGTCCGGCAACATATCACCAAATGCTTGCAACAAGGAAGTGAAAGTAGTGTCACTTATACCGGCTTTCGTCTTGATATTAAAGAGTGTTATCATGGCTGTCAACTTGGTATACCTCGTACAAACGGAATACAACGGTTTTCGAGACGCCTCGGCCATGCACTCAAAAATACGAGGTTGTTTCCCAGCATGATCATCCACCCCCTCCATCATATCCTCGATATGGTTCCCATCATCATCATCATCCCCTACTTCAATATTCTCATATTCGTCCTCGAGGTTCTTGTCATTCTCAATGACATCAAACTCACCTCTTTCATGCACATCGTTAACAATAACATTTCGACCATCATATATACCCTCCTCACTGTGCCAAATCCATACATGGTACTATTGCCTAAACCCACGATGAAATATATGTTCCATCAGCGACCCAATTTTACTAACCATGCCCACATTACTACAATCAACACAAGAACAATAATACCCCTCAGTTCTTGTTGCAGCCTAATGACTTAATGCAACATCACAAAATTCAAAGACCCCATCCACGAATTCACACGTGTCACATGTACCATACATCCATGCACGATTCATTTCAATCATACCTCTAATTAAACACAAGCAACAAGTACCTCATGTCAATAACGAACTTCATTACATGATTAGAGTTTATGAACGATGTACATTTAATGGAATTAGGCATGCTTTCCAAGGGTCCTTATCACTGCAACATAACCCATCCTTAGATGTCTAATCTCACTAGTGAATGTATGTCTTCTTTTCGATTCTACGAAAAATTCAGCAGCATTTTCCTACAGTCTCCAAGTACACGATGTAGATATATAGTTACTTATATCTACATATGTACCCAGAGAACAAAACTAAGGAAACGACGAGCCAAGATTTTCCGCAATAGAATTGTAATAAAGACATACATTCACCACCCAAGTGAGATTAAATATCTAAGAACAGTCCCAAATCAGGGACTATTCAAGCATTACTCTTAATGATTAAGTCTCGAACGGGTATCTAGGCATACGATATGATGATGCTTACATAGGTTTTTAAACAACAAATCATTTTACATATAAATTTATTTTAATGATACATATATACATATCTGCACATATAAACCAATTTACTATAAAGAAAGTGAAATATGAGCAATACCATACCAATATCAAGGTTGTAAATAGGGAAATCGAACTCAACACTCCGTCACTAGCTATCTTCAATAATAAACAACAAAGTTTAAAGTTAAAATTAGTATAAATTAGCAAATCAAACAAAACAAAACAAAACAAAACTATAAACTAAGGGCCCGTTTGGTATTACTGTGGTTTTTGATTTTCAAAGTCATATGATATACGTCTTATAATGAATAACAAATTAGTCAAATTTATTGGGAACATTATGAATTTGAAAACTGACAACTAAAAAGTGAAAACCACTTTTTCTGGTTTCATGTTTTTGGTTTTTAGTTTTCAAAAAAACCGAAAACTGAAAACAAAAAACAATAACGAACGGGGCCTAAACCAAACTAAACTAAAATAAACAAAACTAAACTAAACTAAATTAAGCTAAGCTAAGCTAAACTAAAATAAACTAAACTAAACTAAATTAAACCAAACTAAACTAAACTAAACTAAATTAAACTAAACTAAACTAAACTAAACTGAACAAAACTAAACTAAACTAAACAAAATAAAACAAAACAAAACTAAACTAAACTAAACTAAACTAAACTAAACTAAACTAAACGAAATTAAACTAAACTAAACTAAATTAAACTAAACTAAACCAAACTAAACTAGTTACTAATTAAGTACACAATAACAACAACCACCATAAAAATAACAACCACAACTACAACAACCCCACCAAAGCCCTAGTTTTTTTAGCCTATAAATCAAACTAACTAGTTAAACTAAAATCAAAGTAACTGAAATCAATCAGATTTAAACCCTTTAACAATTATACAACCTAATTTCACTAATAATTATTCATAAAATTACAATTAATTATAAATTTTATGGGATCACAATAAAAGTAATGAAATTTTAGTTACCTAGCTACGAAAAGGTGGAGGAGGAATAATGTAGTTGTTTAGGGGAGGGAGAAGGAATGTAGTTGTTATGCCGTGCAATCTAGCTAGGGCAACAGTGGTGGCGCGCGAAGCTAAGGCAGTAGTGGTGGCGCGGCTAGCTGGTGGTGGAAGCTTCGGGTGCGCAAGTGGTCGGCGATGGTGGTGGTGCGCAAGCTTCAGCTAGTTGGCAGTGGTGGTGTGCAAGACTTAGGTGGTTGCCGGTGTAGTGTGGTGGTGCCCGGAGCTGAGGCAGTGGTGTGGAGCTCATGGAGTGAGTGCAGTCAGTTTTGAGGGAAGGGAAAATAAGAGCTGAAATGAACGCGGGATTTTTTTGGGGAGGGAATTAGTAACTGATTTTTGAATGCGGTCCCAAGAACCGCATTAGGTTCGTGAAAAACCGCATTTGTTTTACAATCTCTATTAGTCCTATTGTGGACCGCATCAGATTGTTCTGCCAACTTTTTCTCCCATTTTTTATCTTGATTTTCGGATGTGGATTTACAAAAACTACAGCTATTACTAAGTGACATATAAGGTTTTTCCACTAGTGTTATTTTACCAATTTATTCTAACAAAAGGATTTTAAGTCGGGAAAAAAAAGGGTGTACTAGCTAACAAACATGATGTTGATACTTTATCCACTTTTCACATTGCATATTTACAATGTCATTGGTATTTATTTTAATGACTTGTAATCATTTATAAGTAGAAAAATCCCATGTCAATGTCCATGGTAATGAGAATTTTTCCGTGAGCATGTGTTGTTCTTCATTAATTTGCATTATCGCGTTCGATGTATTAATTGAGAATATATGTTTTTAAAGAAAACCAGATGTTTTGGAATGAGATTTTCTTCTACGTCAATAAGTAGGGTATTTTTTATACAATGTTTTTAGATAAATAAATATGAATTCCTTGTAACAAGAAGGAATTTCGAAGTTTTTTCTTACAAAGTATGAGACTGGATCTCATAACCTCTAGGATAAAAGGTGGTTCTAATAGTTTTGGGCCATCACATACTAGTCGTTTTTTATACAAATTATATATTGTGATTTGATAACCTTACTTTCTTTAGTATTTTCTAGCCATGAGACAATAGGGTTGTCTGACAATAATTTGCTCATCATTTCCTTATGTTGTGTTCACTGGATCAACCTAATTAATGTAATGAATGGAAAGTAAAGCAGAAAATGTAGGTATGATTTACATACGGAGGTGAAGCTACCACGTCATAGTTAAGATAGTAAGAAAATATAACGTTAGCCTGCCGGCATCTCTGAGTCGAAAATTTTGAATCAGTTAGAATTTTGAATCGTCTTTGTTATGGCTGAATTTTTTGACAGGATGACATTGGCGCTATGACGGGATGATTCAATGACGTAGTATCATCTGACGTAAGGACACAGAAGCTGCAAGCCAAAGACATAGCGGAAGATGTACAATTAAGAGCTGTGCATTGAATGGTAACGGTCAAGCCAAATAAGGCAAGAGCATTTTTAGCCATAAATTCAGCCGTTAGAAAGGACAACATTGAAGACGCAGGAGCGTGAGCATAGAAGATTCTCCATGATTCAAGCATAGAGATTAATGTAATAATTAGTGAATTGATTATTGTATTCGTTAGAAGAAAAAGCCAAAGAAAGAAGAAGGCATATAAAAGGTAGAGAGAGGTGAATGACATGTTTTTTACGCAACATTGTGAGAAAGACATTAGAGTGAACTAAGCATTCTTGTAAACGACGATCAGTCACGAAGAAAGATAGTGAACTATATTAGTTTGGTGGATCTCCAACCACCCGCGGTTTTTCACCCATCCTCATTGGGGTTTTCCGCGTCACCACTTTTGTGTGTTCATCCCCTTTGACTCCCCTTTGCATTCTTTTGTCGCATCGACTTTAACATCATCTGGTTGACACGTCCCACAAACTTCAATTTCATCAAAAGTGATAAATTTTAGCATAAACAATTTGGCGCCCACCGTGGGGCATAACCAGACCATCTACTATTCAAAATCCGTCAAATGGGAGAAGCACCTAACCTCAAGGAAATGCGAAGGCAGTACGAGCAAATGAGAGTAGAGATGTTCGAAATAAAGCAAGCTAACGAGCGTCTAACTACCGACTTTTCAACATCACAGGAGAGGATCCAGAAGTTGCAAGAGGAGTTAGCATCGTCCAGGGCCTCAAAAACCCGGCGTCGAGAAAATCTGAACGACATCCCTTTTATGGGGAATCTCTCTGAGTCGGATGATGAAGAGCCTAAAGATGACGAAGAGCCCGAGGACGAAGAGCCCTTGAACAATGAAGAGAACGACCAAGGTGAAGGAGAAGCGAATCTTATGACAAAGCGCATGGCTCAAATCGAAAAGCAAAACAAGTGCTTGATGAAGCTCATGTCTCAGCTCCCCGGAGCCCCAACACCAGGCATCGTGGAACACCCCGACGGCTATGCAGAGTGACCCTCCATTGATAGGATCTCAAGGGCCGTGCTCCCCAAGAAGCTCAACCTGGCTACCTTAGCTGCTACTTATGATGGTTCAACCGATCCAGGCGAGCACGTCGCGCAATACAAACAACGGATGTGGCCAGCGTCAATTCCCTGGCATTTGGTAGAGGCATGCATGTGCAAGTCGTTTGGAGCCACCCTCACCGGTCCCGCTCTTAAGTGGTTGGGATCTCTCAAGCCAGGAAGCATTTGCAATTTCTCCACCCTCGTCAATAAGTTCTATGAGAAGTTTGAAGGCAGTCGGAGCCTGAAGTATCCGTGCCAGACGTTCAAGGAAGTCAAGTCGCGAGCATTAGCACAGATGAGGTTGGAGGAAGACGATGCCTTCCTCAACACCATATCCACCCGACGCGCACCAGATACTCCCGCCGATCGGAAGGCCTTTGTCCCTAAGAAGAACAACAGGCGAAGTCACCCTTATAGCCATTCAAACCAGGTAAACAATGTTACTGACGTTGTCGAAAATGCAGGTAACAACTCAAGGACGGAGTCGTCAACCTTCCCTGCTCTAGACTCCTACGGATTTTCCGTTGACGTCGGAGGCGTCGTGAATGCCTTATCTAAAATCGGAGCGCCTGTTCGTTGTCCGAAGAAGAGGACCGTCCGGAAGCGCAAAAAGATCAGTCAAAATAGTGTCAGTTCCATCATGACCATGGTCATAAGACGAAGGAGTGCATTGCGTTGCGACGAGAAGTCGCGTTCATGCTCAATAAGGGGCATCTTAAGGATCTCTTGAGCGACAAAGGTAAAGCGTCCTTTGGAAGAAATACCGCACAGTCCGACCCTCATGCGTCTCCCACACATTTAAAGGTAATTAACGTCATATCTGGTGGATCTGATGTATGTGGACTAACGTATTCCGCAGCCAAAAGGTTAGCAAGAGAGGGTACCCCCTCGTCCGCCGTTTATAAATCTTGCAGGTCAGCTGAGGAGCACAAGCTCGAAGCGATGGCGATAACCTTTGACGATGACGACGTCTGCGACGTGGAGCATCATGACGGATTAGTCATATCCCTGACTGTCAGCAACTGCTTGTTGAAGTGAGTATTGGTCGATGGGGGCAGCTCAGCCAACATCATATTCAAAAGCGCCCTCGAAGGTATGGGTCTGTTTGATAAAGATATTACTAAAAAATCTACTGTTTTAGTGGTTTCAGTGGAGAGCTCAACATACCGTCGGAGAGATCACACTGCCAACGCTAGCCAAAGGCGTCAACCTCCCAACCAGGTTCAACGTTGTGGACTGCCTGTCAGCATACAATATCATTCTCGGTACCCCATGGATACATACGATGAAGGCCGTCCCTTCAACCTATCATCAGTCACTGAAGTTTCCTACCAAATGGGGCGTCCAAGAAATAAAGGGCGAGCAGAAGTCTGCAAGGGAATGCTATAGTTCGTCACTCAAACCCCCAAAAGCGACTATCTAGCAATTAAAGGATGGGTCAGCGCCCGACGCGCCCAGCGAGCAGGACGTGGATAAGTGATGCTCGATCCATCCATCCCCGATCGCGTCGTTCGAATCGGAGCGACATTGTCACAAGAGATACGAGGTCAGTTAGTCGATTTTTGAAAGCTAACCAAGATTGTTTTGCTTGGTCCCATGAAGACATGACAGGAATCAGTCTGACGTCATCACGCATAAACTCAACTCGACCCGCTCACAAGCCTGTAAAGCAGAAAAGACGCAAGTTCGCTCCTGAAGGAACCAAGTCATCAATGATGAGGTCCAGAAACTGATCGATACCGGAAAGATCCGCGAAGTAAAGTATCCAGATTGGCTAGCCAACGTCGTGGTGGTCAGCAAAAAGAACAGGAAGTGGAGAGTCTGCATCGACTTCACAGATCTAAACAAAGCATGTCCCAAGGATCCATTTCCTCTCCCTCATATAGATGCAATGGTCGATGCCACAACCGGTCACGAGCTTTTAACGTTCATGGACGCGTATTCCAGGTACAACCAAATATTGATGCATCCGGACGACCAAGAAAAGACCGCGTTGTTACATAAAAGGTATATATTGTTACAAGGTTATGCCTTTTGGTTTGAAAAATGCAGGTGCCACATATCAGCGCTGGTTAATCAAATGTTTAAAGATCAACTGGGTGACACTATGGAAGTGTACACGATGATTGCTCGTCAAATCCAAGCAAGCAGGCGATCACATTCAACATCTGTCGGAGGCTTTCGACGTATTACGAAGGTATCATGAAATTAAATCCTACTAAGTGCACCTTTGGAGTGTCCGCAGGAAAATTTCTAGGGTACGTCGTGACGCAACGAGGAATTGAAGCCAGCCAAGATCAAATAAAAGCCATCATCAACATTCAGTCCCCACGAAGCGTCAAGGAAGTGCAAAAGTTGACCGTGCCGTGGCTGCGCTAAATCGTTTCATATCCCGGTTATCTAGAAATGTCATCTATTTTATGACGTCCTGAGAAAGAACAAGGGTTTGAGTGGACGCAAAACACGAAGACGCGCTGCAAAAGCTGAAAAGCTACTTAGCGTCGCCGCCATTGCTGTCAAAGCCGAATATCGGGGAAACTTGCAGCTCTATCTTGCGGTAAGTAACGTGTCCGTCAGCTGTCCTGACGCGGGAAGCGGAGAGCCAGCAGCTACCAATCTACTATGTCAGTAAGTCTCTGCTAGACGCGGAGACCAGGTATTCTTTTAGAAAAGCTCATTTTACCATAGTCGTAGCTGTTAAAAAGCTTAGGCACTATTTGAAACACATATGTTGTCGTTATGACTAATTATCCTTCAAGTCTGTCTTGCGACACCCAGAATTGACGGTCGCATGAGCAAGTGGGCAATAGCACTCAGCGCGTACGACATCCAGTTTCATCCAAGAACCGCTGTCAAGTCACAAGCTTTGGCAGATTTTGTGGCAGACTTTAGCCCAGAGCTAGAAAAGCTCACAGACGACGAAGTTGCAAGGATTAATCAATTGAACGACGACTCCTGGATATTGTTCGTTGATGGATCTTCTAATTTTCGTGGTGCAGGTCTAGGCATTGTGCAAGTCACAAGGGGCATAGTACGAGCCATTTGTGTGAATTTAGAGCGACGAATAACGAAGCCGAGTACGAGGCGCTCATAGCCGGAATGACGTTAGTAGAGGACATGGGAGCGAAAGCATTAAAAGTCTTTCAGCGATTCACTATTGATAGTCAGCCAAGTCAAAGGCGAATTCGCAGCAAAAGACTCTAAAATGGCCATGTATTTAGAAATAGCTCAGAGTAAAAGTAAAGTGTTTAATTCGTTTGACATTTTGCAGATACCTAGGGACCAAAATACACAAGCGGATGCATTGGCCAATCTCGGATCTTCTTTAAGGGGCGTTTCGTTACGTCCGTCCCTATGTTCATTTGACAAACCCTGCTATCCAGGAGTATGGGGAACCGTCGCAACAACGACCGATCAGCCTGAGACAATCATGGGGTCGTCAATAATGTTGATAATCCGCATAAAAAGCGACCTGACGACGAGGAAGTAAGTGTCAGTTGGACAAAGCCATTTTATGATTTCCTTGATAATGATGTACTCCCAACAGATAAGGCGGAAGCACGCAGATTTTGTTTCAAGGCGTCGCGATACGTATTCATTCAAGGAGTATTCTTCAAAAAATCTGCCCCAGGCCCCTACCTACGTTGTTTGGAAAAGGAGCAGTGGGGGCAAGTCCTGAAGGACATGCATGACGGCACCTGTGGGAATCATTAGGAGGAGCAGCTTGTCAAAGAGTATTGCGCATGGCTATTATTGGCCAACAATGAGGAAGGACGCAATAAGGTATGTTGCCAAATTGATAGTTGTCAACGACATGCAGGTATGACGCACAAACCTTGTGAACTTTTGCATCCTACTCTAACACCTTGGCCTTTCATGAAGTGGGGCATGGACATAGTTGGTAAATTACCTCCACCCCAGGTCAGAAGGTCTTTATGTTGGCACTAACTGACTATTTTTCTAAGTGGATTAGGACGGTTCTTTTCAACGGTACGCGATAAGGAAGTGTTTCCTTTATATACACTAACATTATGCAGTTTGGCGTCCCGTCCGAGATAGTATGCGACAACGGGTCAGTTCTCAGCAACGAGACAAGACGCTTCTGCGATGAATGGGGCATAGCTTGCTAACGTCAATGCCAAGATACCCGCAAGCCAATGGACAGGCGAGTCCAGCAACAAAACGATCATTGACTCTTTGAAGAAGCGGCTCACAGCCAAGAAAGGTAATTGGGCGGAGGCGTTGCGTTCCATCTTATGGGCTAACCGCACGACACCACGCACCGCTACCGGACAAACTCCGTTTTCACTAGTCTATGGTTGCGAGGTTGTCTTTCCTTCGGAGGTGAGCGTCCCAACTGCGAGATGCAGCCTAGCGACGGAGCGACGGAACAGGGATGAGTTGATTAAAGACCTAGATACCATTGAGGAATTGCGTGACGCAGCGCTGGTGCGCATGGCGGCACAACAGCAAATAGTAGCGAGGAGCTTCAACAAAAACGTCCAAGCCAAGTCCTTCGTCGAAGGAGATTGGGTCCTAAGGAAAGTATTCCAGAACACACAAGAGGCTAACGCTGGCAAGTTAGGTAGAAGTGGAAGGACCATATCAAATCAGTAAAGTAGTAGGCCATGGAGCCTACCAATTGGTCCGACGTGACGGAAGCTCCGTACCTCGTAGCTGGAATGCCACACACCTTAAACGATACTACTTTTAAAGCTAAGTGATAAGCTTTGTTTTCCCATTTTAAGAAAAAAAAAAAGAAGAACATGTTGGTAATGCTATTATATCTGGGTCACTAGGTGTTAGCGACCATAGTGTTCTCTCACTGGGTACTTGTTGAGTTGCAGGCAAATTGTCCCCATTCAACTTATTAACGTCCCCGACGATTTTCACAAGGCACAGGTTAGACTTGCATCTTGCCACCATAAAAAGTGTTTGATCTACTGTTGCTAACTAACGTTACGACAGGGGCACAACATTTTAAAGTGATAACTACCGATGACATTTCAGCCATCTCCCTGACGAATACATGTAAGTTGTATGTATTTCCTATGTGTATTCTAAAAGTCATTTAGTCCAAAACGACACGTCTGAACGACCAGTGCGACTTTTATTAAGTCCAAACAATACGTCTGAACGACCAATGATGACTCTTATTAAGTCCAAACGACACGTCCGAGCGACCAAAGATGGCCTATTGGACGCCTGGCTAATACTCTAGAAACATAAGAATAACGACCGAGACACATGCATGTGACACACAGTAGAAACATAAAATTATCTATGTTAAAAATTCAAAAGCAACAAAGTAAAATGTCACCCCCATAAGTGACCCAAAAGTATAGTGCAAACAGTCACTCCCTTGAGTGACTTAAAACGTAGTTTGATTAAAAGTTTAAACAAAAGAAGCACGACGCAAGGGACTAAGAAATTAAATGTCAGGAATCTTCTAAGCTTCCTTCCCCTCTGACGCTTTAGCTGGTAGGACAGTGGCTGGGGCTTCTCTCTCAGTATCAGGGTCAGGAGGCACATCTGACGCTATGAACCCAGCACAAGACGGGGCGTTTTCATCCACCTTTGGTGAAGAATCCGCTGTCGCAGCCAAGTCCTCCTCATCCATAAGATCTTTCATTGACCCCGCGAATTGGATGTATAGGTCAATGTCCTTCTGTGGCGTCCACGACGCCATCTTCTTCATTAAAAACTGGTACATCAGCTTATCCCTGACCCTAGTCGTCACCTCAACCTCGAGCATGTCCAGCTCGTTCTTCTATGCGTCGACACTCGCTTGGAGCGTCGTGATCTCATGACGAGAAGACTCCTCCAACTTAGTCGCCCTCTGCCTTATCTCTTCTAGCTCCTCCCCATTCTTCTGCAAAGTCTTTTTCATGTCTTCCATGGCCTTCTTGCAAGACTCCACCTCGTCGCTTTTGGACTTTGCATCCAATTCAGCCTTCTCCATTCTCTGCTTCATGGTCAGATGACCCTTCAGCAGAGAGATCTCCCTCTTAGCCATTAGGAGATGTTGGGAAGACTGCACAAAAGATATGATACGCGTCACTTAGAGAGTCACAAGTTATTGTCGTAAGTAGGCATAATGTCTGAAAAAGGAAATCGGAAGTCTATACCTGAAATAGGAGTTCCAGGCCATCCGACATCATGCGAGGAAGAGTATGTTCCTTGATCCTTTCCATTGCGCTAGGAAAAAGGAACCTGTCTGCTTCAGGCCATATGGACCATTCCAACGACATGAAGTCATTTGGGACGGTCACAGAATAGGAAGGACCGCTTTTGTTTGGGGGGACTAGGAAGTCAGTCTTGCGCGTCTTAGACGCAACGTCCAGCTTGTCGTCCAAGTGAACGACAACCGTTGTGTCCTTCTTAGACGACGCTGACGCAGCGTCAATAGAGGACTCCTTCTTGCGTTGGCGCAGCATCTCAGCCTGTGCCTGCCCATCTAGACTCCCCCTAGGACGCGATTGAGACGAACCTGTCCGGAAGTGATTAAGTCGTTAGTATACAACTTTCCATGGTAGAATCCTACTAAAGAGTAAAAAGCAGAGGAAAAATCTAAACTAGATAAACTAACCAGAAGCCATAGATGAACAACTGTCTTGAGAAGCAAAAAGAACCCTTCTGAACTGCCTGTCCTCCTCCGACACCTTCAGAAACTTGTCACAGAGACTCTGAGACTCGTCGCGATTTGACAACAGTTTTGGATTAAGACCTGTAGTAGAAACGATGTAAGAATGGTGTTAACGACACATCACGAATTTAGAAAAACTGAAAATAAACACACCTTCGGTATTCCAGCCACCAACCAGAGACGCCCCGGCTTCCCCTAGCGACGATCTCTTCACAAAAACAAACCTGTTTTTCCAACCTCTGTCATTTGACTATATCCCCCCGACCAGAGGTTCTAACCTCGCCTTTGCATGTAAAGCTATCCTATTTTTCGCTTTGACCCTAATTTCATAATGTAACAGCAAGTCGTGAAGCGTGAAGGCTTCATCCCATGATGCCGTCACCCTGTCGATGACACTCAGGATCCTCCATACTTGGGGCATAATCTGCCCTGGGCTGATTTGGTAGATCTGCATTAAGTCCCTTGCCAGAGGGGTGAAGGGAAGTCTAAGACCTATTTTGAAAGGATATTCATAGAGCACTACCCATTTTTGGGGACACGACTCTGGGGGTTCGTCAGGTTCAGCATTTCTAATGACAGTACTCTCAGGCAAATTTCCTAAGTCTAAAAACCTTAAAAGGTCCTCTTCTGACATAGTTGACAGTTCGTCCTCATTTCCTACCCTTAGTTCTACAACTTTTTCTTTCCCTTTCGATTTCTCTTGGTTTTTCACAAAAGTCCTAATGTTGCGTCTACTGGGCGCCATGAGAACGATAGAGGAAGAGAAAATAGAGCGAATCAAAGGAAAAAATGAGCGAAAAAGTGCGAAATTACCTGGTGTCAGCGATCGATTTTTCCGGCGGAGAGAATAATGAAAGTTAAGGAAGTTGCCTTACTTAAAGAAGAGAGAAATATTTGATGAAATTGGAAGTGAGGATTGAGTTATTTAAAAACCGCCTTAGTTATTTATGCCAACTAGAAGTAATCATGACAATTGGACCAACAGTTATAATTAAAACGACAATTTAAACAAAAACTACCTTTTGCAGTTGGTGACTCTTGAACTACAAAAGATAAACCGCTCAAAGCATATCTCCTTTCCCTCCATGCGTTTCTTTGGAAATTTTCTTTCTTTAAATTGACAAGGGCGAGATTTCTTGCGATTTGTGATATCTTGATGACTTGTGTAGGATTTCATTTCATTTGTTGATGTTTTAACAATTATTTCATGGCTTTGTGTCACCCCAATTCAACAATTGGGGGCAAACTGTTATGGCTGAATTTTTTGTTAGGATGACATTGACGTGATAATGCGATGATTCAATGACGTAGTATCATCTGACGTAAGGGCACAGAAGCTCCAAGCCAAAGACATAGCGGAGGATGTACAATTAAGAGTTGTGCATTAAATGGTAACGGTCAAGCCAAATAAGGCAAGAGCATTTTTAGCCATAAATTCAGCCGTTAGAAAGGACAACATTGAAGACGCGAGAGCGTGAGAATAGAAGATTCTCCATGATTCAAGCATAGAGATTAATGTAATAATTAGTGAATTGATTATTGTATTCGTTAGGAGAAAAAGCCAAAGAAAGAAGAAGGCATATAAAAGGTAGAGAGAGGTGAATGACATGTTTCTTACGCAACATTGTGAGAAAGACATTAGAGTGAACTAAGCATTCTTGTAAACGACGATCAGTCACGAAGAAAGATAGTGAACTATATTAGTTTGGTGGATCTCCAACCACCTGCGGTTTTTTACCCATCTTCATTGGGGTTTTCCGCGTCACCACTTTTGTGTGTTCATCCCCTTTGACTCCCCTTTGCATTCTTTTGTCGCATCGACTTTAACATCATCTGATTGACACGTCCCACAAACTTCAATTTTATCAAAAGTGATAAATTTTAGCATAAACAGTCTTGTATGAATTTTTTGTAAGCTTTTGGCAGTGAAACAACAATAAATACTTTATCTCGGCAGTGAAACAACAATAAATACTTTATCTCTTGTGACAACTTGTCCCTCAACTTTTTTCTACATGTTATGGCCCAAGGCATAACCCCGTCAAAAATAATGGAAAACTTTAATTGCTTCAACGTCTTCTTGCCACATTATTACTCTTTGTTTCTTTTGTTCTTCTTAATTGGAACTGGGAAAAATCCATCAGCATTTTATGTAAGAATATGGCTGTGACTTGCGATAGAATGTAAAATTATTGGATCCTACATGTAGAGTAAAATAGTATGAAAATTGAACAAAGTTAAATTAAATAGGGAATAAAATAAAAGTAACAAAAAGAATGGATTTATGGGCCACAATGTATGATGATCATAAAAGAGCCATGGGCCAAAAATCATGATTATTCTATCCTGATAAGTTGAGAGCTCTTAAAGAAGAACTCAAAAAGTGGAACAATAGTGATTTTGGTATGATTTATGATCATATAAAACATGCGAGGATAAGATTAATTATTTTGATAAAATTACAAATTCTCGTTTTTTGTGTACTAACGAATTGTAGATAAGGAAATAGGCTCAAATGGAACTATGGTCGTGGCTAATGCAACACAAATATTATTAGGTTCAACTCTGAAGGGCCAAATGGATCAAGGAAGAGGACCGAAACACTAAATATTTTCATACTCTTGCATCAATCAATAGTCACAAAAATCAGGTTGAGAGAATTATTGCTGATGGTGAATGTATTCACAAGCCATCTGAAATTAAAAAGGAGGCAGTGGCATTCTTTCAGAATATTTTTCACGAAGAGCATGTAATTAAGCCCACTTTCAATGACTTGGGCTTCAAATAACTCTCAGTCTAGGACTGCTCCTCCCTCATTGTCCCTTTTTCTCGAGATGAAATTGTTGTCGCAGTTGTATCTTGTGATTCCCAAAAAGCATCGGGCCCTGATGGCTACAACTTCAAGTTCATCAAGAGTTCTTGGGATGTAATCAAGCAAGACATTTACAACATTGTTGAGGAATTTTGCGGTTCATCTAGACTACCACAGGGCTGCAACAGTGCCTTTAACGCAATCATCCCAAAAATACAAGACCCACAAGGCTTTAAAGATTTTCCTCCGATAAGCATGATCGGATGCTTGTACAAACAAAATTGTCTCACAACTATTGGCTAGGCGCCTACAAGTTGTGCTGGAACGCCTCATTAGTCTTAGTCAGCCTCCCTTCATCAAAGGGAGACAAATTCTTGATGGTGGGCTCATCGCTAGTTAATTGATTGACTCGTGTAAGAAGTGTAAGAAGGAAGATGTGGTGTTGAAACTAGACTTTCACAAGGCGTTTGATTGAATCTCTTGGAGCTATTTGGATTGGATCCTTGGGCAAATGAATTTTCCAACTTTATGGAGATCTTGGATCAAAACATGTGTTGTGAGTGCTTCGGCTTCGATTATCCTCAATGGCTCTCCTACTTCCTCATTCAATCTTCAAAGGGGACTTCGGCAAGGGGATCCCCTATCCTCTTTCCTCTTCAACCTCGCGTTCGAGTTAATCCAAAAAGCTATTTTCAAGCGACTTTGGGATGGGGTTGAGATCTCAAGAGGTGGTATAAAAATTTCAAACCTTCAATATGCGGATGAATTCATTATCTTTTTTCCTAAAGACATGTATTCCCTCATGAACATCAAGAAGACCCTTATAATCTTCCACCGCGCATCGGGTTTGCAAGTTAACTTTCATAAATGCAACATTTTAAGATCAAATTTGGATCCTTCGTGGCTCTACTTGGCGGCAAAATCTTTGCAATGCAAGATTGGTTTCTTTCCCATTCATATATCTTGGACTACCAATAGGCGGTAACTCGTCCTTATAGAGTGCTTGGAATGCGATCATCGATCGCATAAAAAAAGTTGGCAACTTGGAAAGGTAAGTTGCTATCTCTTGGAGATCGTATCACCTTAGTTAAACTTCCCTAGCTAGCCTCCCATTATATTACATGTCCTTGTTCCCCATCCCTGAAGGAGTCATAACAAATATAGTATAATTCCAAAGGCAATTCTTTTGTAGTGGTGAAATTGGAAAGAACCATTTTCCTTTGGTTTCATGGAGTTTAATTGAATTGCCAAAGTATTTAGGAGGCCTAGGTGTAGGGAATCTTCTAAAATGAAATTTGGCACTTATTTTCATGTGGTGGTGGAAGTACTTCAGTGAACCAAATGGCTTATGGCACAAGGTCATAAGAGATAAGTATGGATACTCATCATACACAACAATGGTTGAGTTCTAGATCCCCAACCATGGCGGGCCATGGAAAAGCGTTTGCTCATCTACGCTTCATCATCCCACTAACAACTGCTTTGCAAAATATAATGTGAGGAAGTGGATGGTTGATGGCTCCTCTACTCACTTTTGGTTGGACATTTGAATAGGCAACTCAGCACACTACAAGGAAATAGGTTTTGGGCAACAAAAAATATTCGTTGCCCAATAGGACAATTTCGTTGCACAAGGGTTTGGGCAACGAGATTTTTGCGCGCCATTTTCGTCGTCTAAGGTTCGACGCCCTTTCCATTTTAGGCGTCGAATATCATGTTCATTGCACAAACTGTAGTTTGGGCGTCGAAATGCTTTCGTTGCACATAATGCTATTTTGTGCTACGAGTTTTTTGTATCATTGCCTAAACTTGACATAGTTTTGTCACGAAAACTTAACTTTTGTTGCCCATATCATGGAACTTTGTGTAACAGTCACTATTTGTCGTCGCCCATTGTGTGTTGTAACCTTAACAGAATGCTATCTTGGGCAACAACAATTTCGTTGTCCAAAGTACTTTACGCTACGAATTGCTTTACATAATTTTAACTCTCACGCTTTATTCAAATAACAATGTGTAATACCTAATTAGTTACCCAAATATTCATATATAAGTATATTAACTTATTTAAAAACAAAAGTATGATATAATAAAAGAAGTATTTATGGAATATCAAATTGTAGACAACCGGTGAATACAAAATAATCTTCAAATTCGACATCCAACGTAACTTAAATATCTTACAAAATTCAAAGTAAGTCTAAAAAAGTTATTTAGCACTACCTATAATCTACAAAGAAATTCACATAATCCAAGCCTTGTCATACTTCATATAGCTTTCCTTTGCTAATGTGGGAAGATAGTCACGACCTATTATTCCCGATACAAGCGAAAACGTTAAAATTAGGCACCCATGTGATATAAAATGGCGGGGGGGGGGGGATGATCTTTTTTTTCAACAATGGGTTCCCAGGGTGTCTTTTTGAAGTACTAGTAAGACCACATAAAACTAACACCCCTAAAAAAAGGCAGGGTGAATAACCTTATTTTTGGTCTTCCAAATAATCTGACATAGTATGGTTCCTGTTCCACTTCAATAGGTTTGGATGTAACTTCAATATGGTGTTGGAAGAACGAGTGGCTCATTCATCTACATATTATACAACAAATGATTACATATATACCAAAAGAAATATATAGAAATTAAGGGGATCCTTTATTAGGGGTTTTCCGAATTTATTGAATCTATGAATCAATTAACTAAAGACCATCGAGAGAGGATTTAGTTGATTGATTAAATGATTACTCTTGAGGACCATTCGAGAGAGGGCTCGAGTATTTTAGAGGGAAACTAAACCTTGCATGATAATCTCCATTTCTTCACAATCGCATCAACAATCATTGTTCATTCTTATTCATACTAGTAACTTTAACTCTAGTGTCTTCCTATTTGATAAATTAAATCTTGTTGTTTTCTAGTTCTAGTTTTTAGCTAGTCATAATTGTTACAAAACCTCTTTCAAACCCTCAAATACCATTCAATTAGGTAGTCAGGACTAGATAGACTTTAATCAATTCCATTTTCCCTGTGGATCGACCCTTGACTTGCCCTTACTATTCTCTTAGTAATTGCTTGTTAGGATTTATAAATATATACATTATTTTCGCCATAGATTGTGAACAATTGGTTGGTGATGTATTAAGTTTTCACATATGCTACAACTGCATGAGAAAGTAATCAATTAGGAAAAAATCTTAGTAAATGAATGTAGTGCGACCTGCAAGTATGATTACAAAATACTAAAATTTAAACCAATATATGCCCCACTGACCTACTCTCAAGCAATTAAATCTGCAAATGGATCCGAAAAAAAAAACATCGGCACACTACACTGTAACATAATTTTTCTACATGAGACCAGCAGAAAGCTGCTATAGGCAAGTACGGGGTATGTCTATCACAGGAATGAATTGCGTTCAAATATTAAAAACAAACCATGGAAGATATAAACACCAAAAGTAGACTGCTTATGAGAATCTGAAATTTCTCTTTCTGTCAAGTTAATAAGCCTTTTAAAGAACCTTCAACACTATCTAGTTTGACAGGTCTTGATATCTTTTAATTATGTTCATTACAAGAGAAGAGGATATCCACACCACCATCTATATACAAAAATTTGCCTCTACCTATGACAACCATATATTGCTACAAAATAAGAACGGATAGATATACAGATTAACACAAGTACAAAACCAGTTCCCACTGAAATGAATACCAAAAATGCATTTTCAATAAGCAATCATAGTCCACATGCAAAAACTAAGAGATCAACGAAAACATGAGGGCCAAGAATAAACTCCACGCTTTTTTATTTAGAAAGAAAAAAGAAATGGTGGCCAGGGAGATGGTGAAGGGATGGGTTGCTTGTTGCTTCTGTCATTGCCCACAAATACTTAGTTACTAAAAGGGGGAATGTAATATTGGCTTTTGGAAAAAAGAGAAGAGATTTCCTAATTTGGGATGTATTGTATGCAACTAGCGAAAAAAAGCTCAAATGCTCCAGTCAAAAAGCCCACAAATGCTCCGTATTTCACGCATAGCAGACGTCATGCGAGCATTTGACCATTTTACAAATGCTCCGGTTGTTTTGGGAAACCGGAGCATATGACTATCAAATGCTCCGGTTATTAAGGGAAAACCGGAGCATTTGTAGTGCAAATGCTTCGGTTTTCCTTAATAACCAGAGCATTTGCCAATTATATATTTTTTTCAAAAAAAGTAGAGCTCACTGATGCTGTTCAGCAACAGCAAGCATCAAGCTATACAGCAGCCAGCACGTTTGAAAGACATGTCTAGTTGCAGCAGATTGTGCAAAAACCAGACAATTGTGGATGAAACACCTCTTGGATGGCAACTTATTTTATAATAGCGCTCCAAAAACCATGTGTGCACACATGCACAAGCACTCTAGCGACAAGTTAGGAGTATCAAATAGCTAAAAAACAAAACAATATTCCATTTGAAACCTACCCTTGGTCAAAACTGAGATTACAATTAAAAGGTATGGAGAATCTGCTTATTCATAACTCTTTAATGGCTTCCTAAATTTTGTAAACACAAAGATCTTACATTTATACAATGGACTACAATTTGAAGGCTTGTATAATTTGTCAGATGATGCAACCATCGCAGCTACAAGTAAAGGGAGTTCCCCATCCCCAGTCAGTTCCTCCCTCACGTATCTTAACCTGAGAATTTTGGATAAATTATAAAATAAGTAAAAAGCCAATCATCATAAAAACCTGCTAGTAAAAGGTATGATATTATGATTCATGATTATTAAAAAAATATCAAAGATGTTGAAGAATGATTGACAACGAGAACATTAAAATATAGATGATTACCAATCTCCCAGGAAGAAGGTAGTAAAGAACTCTCTCCGGCCTCGTAATCTCGGACATCATCTTCTTCTCAAGTAGCGCTAAATCAAGTCTTAGCTTATGGTATTCTGCAAATCAAGTCTTAGCTAAATCAAGTAGCGCTAAATAGCCTCGTAATCTGTGAACCATCAATACTACGAACTTTAATGAACCTAATTAAGGATAAGAATGTCATATCTATTTTGGCAAATAACTTAGACTTTGGTGTTAACTGTTAACCAAACCCAGCCAAAATGCAACGAAATTGACAAACGAAGACAAACAAAATCAGACAATAGGAAGGAAATTGGGTGATTACATGGAACTCTAAGCCAATAGAAAAAGGAAGACGTTCTTTTAATTGTTTTGATTCACTTCAATCTAACTGAGTGTCACTTGAGCAAACTCAAAATTCTACTATTGCAGTCTAGGGAGCCCACAATCGGGTTATTAATTAACAAGGCCATGAAAGTGAGCTAGTTGTCTGTTAGTTTACATGTTGCCCAAAAATAGAAGTGAAATATACATAGGTTTTGATTTAAAAGCCGTCTACCATAACAAGCTTTAGTAGTTAAATTAAAACTTCATTAAGGAGTGGAACTAAACACATAAAAGGGTTAACCTGATCTATATTATCGCATCTTTTTAAAGGCATCACAAGTAGATGATCCAGAATCAGAGATAGTTTCAGTTTAGAAACAACCACAACCTGGTATTTATCCTATTCAGGCTAGCTTAGAGTTGGGGTTAAACTACTACAGAAGCTGTTTCTAAACAGCCATTTCTTTTCATCCAACAAAAATTGAGTAAAAAGGCATACAACAAAATGAAGTCGGAGAAAATGAGGCCTAAAATTGATGTTAGAACATTAACTTTCTACATATATTAAGGTTCTGAAGATACTAATCTATACTTTTTAATCTATAAAAGCAATAAACACAGGAACCAAAAGGCAGAACTCTGTGGAGTTAAAATTTTTTAAGGTTGGATATGACACTACAAGAAAATGCTACATTAACGACGGCTGGACAGCGACGGCTAGTAAAACAGACGGTATTAGGGTAAATAACGACTGCTTCAAACCGATGGCCCCCACCGACGGCTTTTAACAACATCACCGACGGCTCAAGCGGATGTTAATATCAACGACGGCTTAAAGTCGTTGGTGCCTGTACTATTTTGAATTTCGGATTTTTAGGATTTAGGCGATGACTTCAAACCGTCGCTGATTTAGATTAGGCCGTCGTTAGTTAACACGACTTAAAACCCCTGCTTCCTAACCACGACTGTTTTTCAAAATTTCCTCCTTCCCACTAAGTGTAACTCGTTTTTGAAGAACTTGGGTTTGCTAAGCGCGAAACAACCGGCGAAACATTGAAGGCAATTCCGGCGACCGGGTATCATCGACCGGCGACAAAGACCACAATTTCGACGGTAATTTCTACCCCTCTTTTTTTTAATTTTTTTTTTTCTTTTTTTACCCTAAAAATTGGGTTTTTGGATACAGTTAACTACAAGACGCCGCCTACAAGACAAAGGCCACAAGACGCCGGCGGAAATCAGTATTTTAGCCGCCGCCTCCTCCGACACACAATTAACTACATCACGACCGCCGCCTACGCTGCCTCCGCCGCGCGAATCCGTAGCTTTTATCTGGTAATTCATGTTGTTGTTTAACAATTGTTGTTTGTTGTTGTTGTTTAATTTGTTTAATTTGTTGTTGTTGTTGTTGTTATAATATTTGGTAATTAGTGTTGTTGTTGTTTAATTTGTTATTGTTGTTGTTTGTGGTTGTTGTTGTTTGTTGTTGTTTGTTGTTGTTGTGTAAGCATTATGCTGTTCTTGTTTATTGTTGTTGTTTATTTTGTAAGTAATGAGAAGTGCGAGGAAGTCTTTGTTCTTGTTGTTTGTTGTTGTTGTTCACTTGCAAAAAATGAAGGATTCTTTCACATGTTTTGCAATTTGTTGTTGTTGTTGTTGTTGTTGTTGTTATTGTTGTTGTTGTTATTGTTGTTGTTGTTGTTGTTGTTGTTGTTGTTGTTGTTGTTGTTGTTGTTGTTGTTGTTGTAATGTTATAAATATAGTTTAAGCATTATGTTGTTGTTGTTCTTGTTGTTTACTTTTAAGCTTTGTTTTCCATCAGAAACTACCACATTTTGGTTAGTCATTTTCTCTGATTCTTGCTTCTTCTCCTTCTGTTGAAAAACAATTCACAAGTGTGTCTAGCTTTTATCTTTAATTAAGCGAGAAACCAGGCAAACAGAGAAAAACAGGGGAAATATAGAAGTGAAAGAAAAACTTAGAGAGAGAGCTAGTTGAGAAAAAGAGTTGTAAGAGAAGACACAAGTAACTTAAGGGGGGATTTGTCAAAAAAAAAAAAAAACTTAATGGGGGGAAGTGGACTCAATTTATAACTTGTTCGAACCACAAACGGACGAAACTACCACAACCTTTCCAGCTTTTTGTAAGAGTTACTTTCAAGTGCACAAGTCTTTCTTTTAATGTGCATTTTATTTGTAGAAAAGAAAGTGATTTAGCATAATAACAAATTCATATCAAGTACTTGTGATTAAAAAGGTAGAAACAATTCCTTAAGTTCATATTGTTGTTGGTTCGATATTTGTAGATTAGCACAAAGTCACTATCATGTAATGTTATAAATATAATTTAAGTATTTAAATAAATATGTTTACATCGTCATGTGCCTAGAATTGTAGAATTGTACGTAGGTGGGTTGTTAATGACTATTGTGATTGAAATGGTTTAGTATTTGTAGAATTGGTCACTATGAAATGGAAGGAGCGTTGGTGGATGTATGATAGATATGACAATGGGCGTAACTTGAGGCCCGAATTCTTGAGGGGGGTTGTTGTTTTATATAGGTAATCATGTCTAATCCTAAGGGGCGCGGAGGTCGAGATGGCTTAGGTGGAAGCCAAGGTCGTGGGCAATTGATTCCCAGGGAGCTTTTTGAGTCACCAGGAGCTCCAGAAAGCTCGAACCTTGGCTCTGAGACGCAACGAGATGATTCTCAGGCACGTGACATTGGTGACCACGTATCGGAGATGCCGAGCAGCCAGAGGAAGGAAGCTGAAGGGTCAAACAGTGCATCAAAAAGGGTTTTGAGCCCTACTGGATTGTGGTAAATTTCTAAATTAATATATGATTCATAATATTTATATTTTCAATGATATTGACAATTTAAGTGTTTGTTTTCAATTTAGGTTTGATGATAACAAAGTTAGCGGGTCTATCACTGACATTTTCCAGGGTCATTTTCGAGAACCTTGGTTTAACTACGGTGAGGTGGACGATGCAACAAGGACGCATTGGTGGAACTCATTCACAGTATGTATGAATCAAATTATGAAGAATTAAATTTATTATATTAGTTTATTAACTTGTTTTAATGTTTGTTAAAGGGTCTTTACGAATGGGCTCCTGAGTTAGATGGCCAAGTGAGAAAAGCATACCAGATGAAAGCTGGAAATCGTTTGAGAGATTTGCGGTATTGGTTGCTCAACAAAGCTAATGAAAGGCCAAAATGGTTGGGGAAAACCATTTATGAAACAATGAAAAAGAAAAGTCGGGAGCCTGCATTCCTCGAGAAATCTGAGAAGGCGAAGAAGAACCGAAGAGGTGGCTCCATCTCTAATCCAGTTGAGCCGTCGCACTTTCAAGGTTCCATCTCGGCGGCACAACATGCTAAAAAGATGGTAAGAATGTTTCATATCTATTTCTTAGTTTGAATTTCATGATTTTTTCTGTATATGTAAAAAATAAAGTCTATGTTCAACAATGTGTACTGGCAAAGAGTAGAGGAGGAGTACTCCCTACCGCCCCCGAGTTGTTCTTGAAGACTCATTTCAAAACTGTTGCTGGAAAAGGAGAAATTGCAGCAAACAAGAGAGCAAAACAAATTTCGGTACATACCTTTAAACATATATTTAAGGCATTATAGGCTATTTTATTTGAAAAATGAATGAATTTGAGTAGTTTTAAGTTAGTTTGAATCATAAACACCTCAAACATCCTATATATACTTAGTTCTCAGTGTTAGATTATAGTTTTCATTGAAATTACAAAATATAGGAAAGTTAGAACCAAATATAGGTCATTTAGCTCATTTTAGCCCATATTGCTTGAAAATGAATGAATTTGAGTACTTTTAAGTTAGTTTGAAGCATAAACACCTCAAACATCCTATATATACTTAGTTCAATGTGTTAGATTATAGTTTTCATTGAAATTAAAAAATATAGGAAACACTACAAAAAAAACTACATATAGAGGCAATCCAAAATTGCATCTAAATATATATTTGTAGCCTAATGGTGTTTAGAAACAATTTTTTGGTTGCCTCTAATTAGTCCGTCGCTAATTATAGGTTGCCCCTAATGCCACGTTTTATAGGCAGACAAGTTATGGAGCTGCTAAAGACTCTTATGTTTAGAGACAACCATATGCCTGTCGCTAATTATAGGTTGCCCCTAATGTCGCGTTTTAGAGGCTGACAAATTATGGTATCTGCTAAAGACTCTTAAGTTTAGAGGCAAACATATGACTGTCGCTAATTATAGGTTGCCCCTAATGCGTCAGTTAGAGGCAGACAAGTTATGGTGCGGCTAAAGACTGATATGTTTAGAGGCAACCATGTGTCTGTCGCTAATAATAGGTTGCCCCTAATGCCACCTTTTGAGGCACACAAGTTACAATTCTGCTAAAGCCTCTTACGTTTAGAGGCAACCGTATGTCTGTCGCTAATTATAGGTTGCCCCTAATGCCACCTTTTTGGGGCACACAAGTTATATTGCTGATAAGACCACTTATATTTAGAGGCACCATAAATCCATCTCTAATTATATGTTGCCTCTAATGCAACCATAAGTTAGTCGCTAAAGGATGTTTTTAGGTGCAACTTTTGACATTTTTATTAAAACTATTAGGGGCAACTACACATTTTACAGTTTAAGATTTATGAATTAATACATATATATGCTATAGTAATACTAAAAGTAAACAAACAAAACAATTTAATGAATCAATAAAAAGCTACTATATAGATAAAAAATAATTGTCATTTATATAAACACCTTAATCAACTAACAAGTCTAGTTGGTTGTTCATAATTGTTACAGTAAAAAGAAATTGGAAACTACAAGAGAGAAAAAAAAAGATATCTAATAGTTTGAATAGTGTCATTCCATTTTTCAATTGCCTCAGTCTTTGTTAGTGTCATGCTATTTTCTTCCTCATATTATTCTTCAATTGTTTGAATAGTTGGATTCCGCAAGCACCTGCAACACATGCATATAGTAAATATTAGTTTAATAACAAATATTAGTTTAACAAAGTTGTAATAACTTGTACAATAATTGGCTTAGCCGGTAGTAGTAGCACGCAGTGGCACGACAACTTGCACCGGAAACAACTAAAAAGCATAGCAACCGCTGCAATAACACAAGATTAAGTACATGAACAACAATGATCATGCAAAAACAAACATGAGCAAGTCAGCAGCACAAACCTTTCCAGATTGACCAAAAATACTTATTTAACAGCATCAAAGCCACAACTAGAAGGATTCAGGTAGCAATTTTATTCACCATTATTTACAACTGTTATAGTAAAAAGAGCAGTGATTTTTACTTTTTCTCTCCTGGCCAAAATCGGTGATTTTTAGGCTTGAACAAGATAACCTCAAAACTATATATCAGTAAAAAGAGCAAATTCATTCTGTTCTCATACATGACCTGAACAAACTCTAGAAAACCTCACACAGAACTGAACCTTATAAGTCCATATTCTAGTCAATAGGTGCTATCACTGGTATCCAGGGCTTAAGGAAACAGAAGAAGCGCACCATTTAAAGCCATAGCTCTCCATCGAACTCACTATGCATTTAATGTTCTCTTGACAGTTTCCACATACTCCCATCTCATTAAACCAATTAAAGTTCCTTATAGCCATTGGTTATTTTCTTAAGTCTATAGATAAACCCCTGGGAAGGATGTTGGAGTGAACATTGTAAAAGAGGAAACATAACCTATTTTCCCCTTTCGTGAAATTCTAAAATTTCAGTTTTTCCCTCCAAAAACTTCAAACACCAATATGTTAAAAACCCACTGACCAATGTCCACCTTCCCACTTTCTCACGAAAACATAACCTATTTTCCCCTATCTGATTTCTCTCTTATCTCTCGTTCTTAACCTCCATGATCCATATTCTACATCTCAACTCTCCTCCAATAGCTGAATCAATCCTCTCTTGTATCGGAAAGTTTCTTCACTTTAACAATAATTCGGAACAATCAGGGGTTAAATTTTTTTATTGTGCGTTCATTTGGACTAAGTTGAAGCAATCACTTATTCCGGGCATTTTTGTTGAGGTCCAGAAACGAAAAATGGTATGAGGGATCTCAGATATAAGGGCTTCTTCATTTTTTGCAAGAGGTGTGGTAGAAATAGAATAGGCCATAAAAAAAACTTTTCTTGCACCACTTCGTGGGAAAAGACAAAATCTTTGATTGACAAAACCATTACTCAGGCTTGTAATTCAGATGTCTCGGTTATGTTTTAAATTCAAATGTCTCTCTATACTCAAATAGGCTGGTCGGTTTTGGTTTGAAGTCTCGGTTATGATTCAGTTCGATTGGATGAACCTCGAATCCCCCGACCCCTGTGTGTCAAATTCGCGATGCCCAGTTGAAGATTATCGAGCGTCGTCGTGATTCGAATCATGATAAAGGTAAAATTTGAACTGGAGGTGCACTTATCTGTTTCATGTATAATTTTCCTTATTTTCCTCTCCACCTCTGTTTTTCTTCGTTATTCTTTTTTATTTTTCATATTGCAGTGGTTTGATTTTAGATTTTATTAATTATAGGCATTGGGTGCTATTTATTTCATTCCCCAATTGGAATTTCTGGTTTCTTTGATCAAAGCATAAGTTAAATATGGTGCTCTTGTTTTTGCAAGCAAGATGTTCGATAAAATGCCTATGAGAAATTTGATTACTTGAAGTTCCTTGATTTTGGTTTACGGTCAAAATGATATGGTGGTTCTGCCTTATGCTCTAACTAGTGATAACTATGCATTTGGTAGTGTATTAAGTTATTTCTACTTCAGCTGTTAATGATGTGTATCAAACAAAACAATTCTCTTGTCAATATTGTCGGGAACATAGCATCAAATTACCTGCGTATGATACATCAGACTGATCACATCCTTTTCTTATTAAGCCCCCTTCCCGTTGACCTCTCTCTCTCTCTGCTGCTTGCTCTCTGTCCCTGTATATATATATACATACATATATTACACAAGCACACACAAGTTTTTCTGTCAGATTACTGAGCTTGGCATGCATGTGTATCTTTGTGCTTGTGCTTGCTCTATTGCCTGATTTACTCCTTATCTGAAAAGGTTTGCTTCTGCCTGCTTATACTGTCGACTGAGTGTGTCGTTTCCTTTTCACAGTGCTGGAGCATCTGTTGGCTAATTGAATTAGGAACACATTTTTGAGGCAATGTATTTGATTTCATATTGCTTCACAGGTAACTATATTCAAGCAGCGTGCTAGTAGATTGGCATCCCTCAATGCAAAGCTGATTGGTTGTTTTCTCACTTCCAGATTTTAAAAAAAAATTGAAACTCTATATGTTATTTTTCTTTCTGGCTAAAGTGAAGCTATCCTTTTGTTTTGTATCTGGGTTAAGGATGAAGAGAACCTTTGATTAAAATTCAGTCTTCTAATAAGATTCTGAAACTTTGTATGTTCAGTAGTATATTTTTAGGATACATTCGCTTGATCTCCTGTATTCAGTAGTTTTTTCCCCTCCTTTTCAAGGACTTAAATTTTTGAACTTTGGTAGTTTGACGAGAGTTTTAGATTGACAACAGTAATTTCAACTATGGCCTGTATCCTTAAGGTATCCTCTACCTTTGTGCTAGTTAGTAATCTCTCCTGTATGTTCCTTTTGTTTTTTTAGGAGTTCTTTCGGAATTTTTTTGTTTTGGTTTTCAGATTGTTTTGTTTTGGTTTTCAGATTTGTGAGGAGTTGTTTCAGATTGTTATTTGTCATTTCTTTTAAGTTTGTTGTATTTTTTGGTAATTATTGTAAGACTATGATGTTTATTGAATATATGAATTTGATGGATAGTTTATTGGAGTTATTTTTGTGTTGTAATTTTTGTTGAGAATTACTGTAATATTTAAATTTCAGAAAAAAAAAACTTAAGTAGTTCATCAAATGTCTGAAAAATTATATTCGAACTCAAATTAAAGTATGTGTAAACTACAATATTGAAATTTATAAACTTATAGTTGTGAAATCAGTCATTACCTAACCTTGAATTTTTATGGAAGATTCAACTTTCTTCAGTTTCTTATCTCTGACTTTTGTAGTAGTGAAATTGTTAAAATTGTCTTTTATGAAAATCCAGTTTATCAGTTCTCAATTTTCTGTTCTCATAAACAATTATTTTCAAATCAATTTAGTTAAAGTTAATTTAATTGATCAGTTCAGATATTTTAATCTGAAACCAATCTGATTCAACTTGATATAATTCGAATAGTACCTACACCCGACATCTGATATAATCCGAATCCGCCACAATCCGATATTGAAAGATCTAAAATCCGAGTTGCCAGAAAAAGACTATCCGAAATCAAAATAATATCAACTCGTAACAATTGTCTATACAATAAGATTTGTCAATGTAAATGGGTGAATTTAACATGTTTTTTTTAACCTTACATTATTAAATTTTTAATAAAAAAATAGTAGATTATTATTGGAATTTTAATATCTAGAATAAACTATTGTTCATTTGTGGACCTTGTGAGTGTGTCCCTATGAAATATTATATGACACTATATACATGGCTTTAGAGACAACTAACTAAATTTGATGCTAAAAAAATTGGCTTTAGAGACAACTAAATTCATGTGATGTTAAATACATCGCTTTAGAGACAACTAACTACAGTTGATGCTGAAAAAATGGCTTTAGAGACAACTAAATTCATGTGACGCTAAATACATGGCTTTAGAGACAACTAACTACAGTTGATGCTGAAAAAAATGGTTTTAGAGACAACTAAAGTCATGTGACGCTAAATACATAGCATTAGAGACAACTAACTATAGTTGATGCTAAAAAAAAATGGTTTTAAAGACAATTAAATTCATGTGATGCTAAAAATATGAATTTAGAGACAACCAATATTCATGTGATGCTAAAAACATGGTTTCAGAGGCAACCAACATTCGTTTGATGCTGAAATGTATCTTTAGAGGCACCAGAATATACTTGACACTAAAAACCATATAATTAGAGGCAACCATGTTTATGTGATGGTAAAAGGGGGTTTTAGAGGCAAGTCGGCCAAATGACGTGCCTCTATAGCCAATTTTTTTTGTAGTGAAAGTTACAACCAAATATAGGTCATTTAGCTCATTTTATGCCATATTGCTTGAAAATGAATGAATTTGAGTACTTTTAAGTTAGTTTGAAGCATAAACACCTCAAACATCCTATATATACTTAGTTCTCAGTGTTAGATTATAGTTTTCATTGAAATTACAAAATATAGGAAAGTTAGAACCAAATATAGGTCATTTAGCTCATTTTAGCCCATATTGCTTGAAAATGGATGAATTTGAGTACTTTTAAGTTAGTTTGAAGCATAAACACCTCAAACATCTTATATATACTTAGTTCAATGTGTTAGATTATAGTTTTCATTGAAATTACAAAATATAGGAAAGTTAGAACCAAATATAGGTCATTTAGCTCATTTTAGCCCATATTGCTTGAAAATGAATGAATTCGAGTACTTTTAAGTTAGTTTGAAGCATAAACACCTCAAACATCCTATATATACTTTGTTCAATGTGTTAGATTATAGTTTTCATTGAAATTACAAAATATAGGAAAGTTAGAGCCAAATATAGGTCATTTTGCTCATTTTAGCCCATATTGCTTGAAAATGAATGAATTTGAGTACTTTTAAGTTAGTTTGAAAATAAACACCTCAAACATCCTATATATACTTAGTTCAATGTGTTAGATTGTAATTTTCATTGAAATTACAAAATATAGGAAAGTTAGAACCAAATATAGGTCATTTAGCTCATTTTAGCCCATATTGCTTGAAAATGAATGAATTTGAGTACTTTAAAGTTAGTTTTAAGCATAAACACCTCAAACATCCTATATATACTTAGTTCAATGTGTTAGATTATAGTTTTCATTGAAATTACAAAATATAGGAAAGTTAGAACCAAATATAAGTCATTTAGCTCATTTTAGCCCATATTGCTTGAAAATGAATGAATTTGAGTACTTTTAAGTTAGTTTTAAGCACAAACACCTCAAACATCCTATATATACTTAGTTCAATGTGTTAGATTATAGTTTTCATTGAAATTACAAATTATAGGAAAGTTACAACAAAATATAGGTCATTTAGCTCATTTTAGCCTATATTGCTTGAAAATGAATGAATTTGAGTACTTTTTAGTTAGTTTGAATCATAAACACCTCAAAAATCATATATATATACTTAGTTCAATGTGTTATATTGTACTTTTCATTGAAATTACAAAATATAGGAAAGTTAGAACCAAATATAGGTCATTTAGCTCATTTTAGCCCATATTGCTTGAAAATGAATGAATTTGAGTACTTTTAAGTTAGTTTGAATCATAAACACCTCAAACATCCTATATATACTTAGTTCAATGTGTTAGATTATAGTTTTCATTGAAATGACAAAATATAGGAAAGTGAGAACCAAATATAGGTCATTTTGCTCATTTTAGCCCATATTGCTTGAAAATGAATGAATTTGAGTACTTTTAAGTTAGTTTGAATCATAAACACCTCAAACATCCTATATATACTTAGTTCAATGTGTTAGATTATAGTTTTCATTGAAATTACAAAATATAGGAAAGTTAGAACCAAATAGAGGTCATTTAGCTCATTTTAGCCCATATTGCTTGAAAATGAATGAATTTGAGTACTTTTAAGTTAGTTTTAAGCATAAACACCTCAAACATCCTATATATACTTAGTTCAATGTGTTAGATTATAGTTTTCATTGAAATTACAAAATATAGGAAAGTTAGAACCAAATATAGGTCATTTAGCTCATTTTAGCCCATATTGCTTGAAAATGAATGAATTTGAGTAGTTTTAAGTTAGTTTGAAGCATAAACACCTCAAACATCCTATATAGACTTAGTTCAATGTGTTAGATTATAGTTTTCATTGAAATTACAAATTATAGGAAAGTTACAACCTAATATAGGTCATTTAGCTCATTTTAGCCTATATTACTTGAAAATGAATGAATTTGAGTACTTTTAAGTTAGTTTTAATCATAAACACCTCAAACATCATATATATACTTAGTTCAATGTGTTAGATTGTACTTTTCATTGAAATTACAAAAATATAGGAAAGTTAGAACCAAATATAAGTTGTTTTTGCTCATTTTAGACCATATTGTTGGAACATGCGTGCATAAGAGTATATTATTTAACCAAATGCAGGAGACGTACAACAAGAAGCTAGATGATTGTAGCACTCAAGGGTCACAGCCAAACCCTGATTTGTTGTATTGGGAGACAGTTGGTGGGAGAAACAGAGGAAAAGTGCAAGGGTTGGGTCAGGGAGATCATTTGTACTACAACTCTTCATCTGGGCGAGGAGGAGTTGGCTCTTCACAACCATATGAGCCATCGATTTTTTCTCAGCTAGAGGCGCAGGTGGAGGCCAAGGTCGCTGCACGGATGGTAGAAGTGGAGGCAAAGGTCGCAGCACGTCTGGAAGAGTCAAACCGGGCCCTCGTGCAGGAAATGATGCGGAACATGACTAACTTTGGCCACTTGTTCTCATGTTGCAACACAGGCACCTCTCCACAACGCAGACCAGAGGATGACCCGGGGTTTGGTGGTGGCGGCACAAGTGCTACAGAGACACCCGCCACAGTGTAGTTGGTTTGGTTTTGGCAACTAGCTAGATTACAAACTTATTGTTTCCACATACTTAGTCTAACTTTATATATGCACTTAGTGTCTATATTTATCGGCATATATCTAGTTTTTTTTTTAGGTGTCTCGGTATATTTTTTTGGAACTCGACTTTTACTCGATTTCCTGACACCGAGATTTATTTTGCGTACATATAATTCATCAATGTAGCTTGTTTAATTATAGACATTTAGTGTCTAAATTTCCCGACATTGGGATGTATTTTGTGTACATAAATCTAATCTATTTCATTTTTAAGTTGCATATTTCTTTAGTTTTTAATATAGAATGTGATCGAGGCGACGCAGGAACATGTTTAATGTAGTATATATTTCAGTGTTGGCGTGCAGTACAGGTTTAAGTATAATTTTGGAAAACATTATTATATTATTTAATATAATAAACTTGAACCAACGACGGCTAACCAGTCGTTGTACAAGAGATCAATAACTGCCAAGGAATTTAAAGTCAACGACGGCGTCCGGCAATCAGCGACGGTTTAGAGCCGTCGGTGAAACACCGACAGCTACAAACCGACGTTGAAGTAGCGACGGTCTGAAACTGTCGTTGATACACCGACGGCTACAAACCGTGGGTGATAAGTATTCAACGACGGCCCTCCAAGCAGACGTAGAAAACCGTCGTTGAGAAGCCACCAACGGCCAAACCGTCGTTATTTTCTAATTCAACGACCAAAACTGCAACGTCAGTTAGTTAACGACCGTTGGCCGTCAGTGTTTCATTTAGCGACGGCTTTTGAAGAATCAGCGACGGCTTTAAGCGGTCGGTGACTGGGCCTATTCTTGTAGTGGATGAGACTGTGGGGTATGAATGTAATGCTCTGGAAATTGTTAGAAAGGTGAGTCACAAAGTAACAGGAGGTAGCCTAATTTATTTGTTTCCGGATAATATTAGTCGCTTTGGTGCTCTATTCTCTTGCTTTCCTTGTACTCATGTGAAGAGGGTGGTGAATGTAGTTGTTGCTCGTATGTACCCCAAATGAAGAGGAGCTTGTTGTACTGGATAACTTTCCCCAAGGTATCCAAGCCTTAGTGGCTTCTGATCTTGTATAACGAAAAGCTTCCCCCTCCCCCCCCCCTGCTTGACTCTTGAAATAAAAAAGTGCATATAAGATAACACTGTTTGGTCCATGTCCAAAATAAAAAAATCTAGAGAGTCAAAAGGAGGAGAAGAAGTTAGGAAATCAGGTATTGAAATGGATTTAGGATCAGATAAATCAGTAATAGCAGGAAGATATATTTGAGTAGGATAAATCTTAGACAAAGGAGTATTTGTGAGAAAAAAGTGATGGAATGGGAAATGTTTTTCGAAGAAAACAACATCTCTGATAGTTATCTTGTGTTTTACAAGATCAAGAAGTTTATAAGCCTTTTGAGCAAGGGATAGCTAAAAAATATACAAGGATTCGCTTTGGGATCTAGCTTGGTTATGTAAACTGAAGTAAGTGTTAGCATAACAAAGACAGCCAAAGATTCATAGATGGCCAAGAGTGGGCTTGTAACTAAACAATTTTTCAAATGGTGTAATGTTATGAATGCTTCTGAGAGGCATTCTATTGATCAAGTAAGTAGCTGTTAAAATGGAATCTGCCCAGTACATGGAAGAAACCTTGATTGAAAAACGAGTAAGGTAGAAGAAAGGAAAGAAAGTTTACTATTGAATAAATATTATTTTCCTCTTTTTCTTTTATCTTATAAATCGAAAAAATTCCCATTGTTTACCTAAATTCCCAACACTATGTAACTTGGTAGTTAATGCGATTACTTAAATTTTATGTTTTGACTAATTAGTTAAGCATTAAAAATATATTTTATCCTTTCATTATAGTTAGTTAGTCATGGTTTAGTTTTTACCACTAAATAAAACATGGTTAGTTTTTAGGATATTACAATCTCTCACTATCCTTCACTTTCCCTCACTTTCCTCTCTCATACTCGAACCCTAAACAAACCACCACCACCATCTCTCACCCTCGTTCACCATTTCTTATTGATGAAATTTATGATCTAACACTTTAGATCATAATCATTTGGAGTATTCAATCCAAATAAATGAGAAGCAAAGGAATGTATAAATTTGATTTCATTAATATAGAGAGAATCGTATTATCTCATAAGAGAATGAAAATTATATTATGAAATCTAAATTAGATGATTACAATTGATAGATATATATAATTACATAGGAAGCTAACAAACTGTAGAGAGAGAATAACTAATCTCAGCTAAGCTGTATTAGTTAGTTACAACATAAACAACAGAAAAGCTGAGCTGGCTATTGCTGCTTGTTGCTTGGGTTGGCTGGGCTTCGTACGCTGGTTGGGCTTTGCTTGAGCTGGTAATCAGTAGGATTAGTAACTCCAACACTTATCTCTCACCGTCGAAACTCAAACAACTACCACCACCATTTCTCACTCTCCATCACCTCACCTCTACTCTGCCATCTTTACGCTCCCTCACCTCCGCTATCCATACTATCTTTCACCTTCGCCACCTCTGCCATCTCTTCTCTAACTCACCTCCGCCTAAATTAATGATGTAACAGCTCGCTCTTCCGAGCTGCTAGTGAAACATACTCAACAACCATATACTAGAATCCAAATATTAATTAATAAAATCGCAGCGGAAAAATATCCTTAAATACACCAATAGTTGAACTAAAATTCCCAAAAATTATATACAACGATATATAAATAACTATTCTCGAACCAGCTATCTAAAATACAAACTCAATCCTTAATCTAGGACGACATCATAATCTTGCTTCATTTCCAATTCCGAGCTCTGAATATCAAACCTTCAGGGAGAAAATACAAAACAAACAAAATTCCAAAATGAGTGGAAAACTCGTAAACTTTACTTCAGCCCGTTATAAATATTTTATTTGTCAAACCATTTTCATCTTGTTACAACGTTGGCATAGCTCATTCTCTTAAACAAATCAGTGGCAAGTACGGGCTTTGGACAAAGGACAAACGCTGCCTCTAAGGTTCGTTATGGAGCCTAGCAATACTACCCGCAAGGTTTGTTATAGAGCGTAGCCGACCGTATCAGGTCAAAAGAGTAACCATCCTCCACCCATACCTTGCCCACTTTCTATTTTCAGTTCATAAACTAAGCCAGCAAAACAGTTGCGTATTGATAACATCGAATAATGTTTCCACAATCCACACATTCATAACTATGGCCATAGTACGAAGTTATTTAAGAAACAGAATAGAAAGATCATATACAGATGGGCATGAGTAAATGATTTTACTGAACATAAAAGTTACCCGAACTGCAATTCAGATTCCACCAACATAATCTCCTTCATAATCCCGAATGGTTCTTCATTCCAAAATCATCCTCCAATAATAACCTCACAACCAGAACGATAATCAATAACCAATCTTAACATTCTAAACTAGAAACATAATCATAACCTTTCCTAGAAAAGATATAACCATCATACTAGCCATAACACTTCTAAAAATGAACTCTAACTAATCTAAACTAAATCTGCAAAACATAAACTAAGCAATTCTATAACTTCTACACTTATCTCCAAATATATCAACTCCAACAACATAACATCAACACAATAACAGAACAACAACAACAACACTCCACCACCAACAATAACACCAACACATGGCCACCAACAGAGCTTCGGGAGAGCAACAGCAGGGAAAAAACAACAACAAGAACAACACTTCAACCCAACAACAACATCAATTACATTTACAATTTAACAACAACAAATCCACAAGAGGAAAAACAAGACAAGAAAACTACCTCTGCTCACTTGGAGCAGGGAATAACACGCACGGCAGGGGAGCGAGCTGCTGCAAGCATCGACAGCAGTGGTGCGCAACACCATCAACCAAGAACAACAGCAGCCCGACAACCGACGTCCACCGAACAGCAGCACACCGACGAACATTGACAAACAGGGCAAGTGCGAGGAGGACGAAGAAAAAGAAAGATAAGCAAGGCGCCGCAACTCGACGCAGCCGCGGTGGCCCGACGCGAGCACAGTGGTAGTGGTGGCGCGAAGCCGCGAAAGAGGGGAGATGGAGGTCAAGTTTCACGGGGGTTCTAGGTTCTCTTTTGGGTTTTCAGTTTTGAGAGAAATGACGAGAGAGAGAGAAAGAACTTGGGGTGGGTTTATTTGCCCATTAACCGACTAAAATAAATGGAAGGAAGGAAGACCGACTTTGGCTTTCTAATTTACGAAATACCACTCAACTAATTACACAAACCCAAAATACAAAATAATAAAAAAAAAATAATCTCATATAATTAAATAAATAAATACATTACAACTCGACAAATAAAAATCACATTCCACAACTCAAATAAGATAAGAAATTTCGAAATAATATTAACTTAATAATTATGTTTCACATTTAAATAAACGCTCTTAAAAACAGGGCTATTACAAATGACGACATAAACTATCACCAACTTCTCCTTATTTCATCCTCAAACTTGTTCAAAATGTCGTCAAGTTTTTGAGGATCTAGTGTTTGTAATGACAGATTTTAGTTGTCGTTCTCATCAACGACGCTTAGTGGATCTAGAGTTTGTAATCTATTAAATTTTTAATTTCATTTTTTAAATTCTAAAATTTATGTAATTCCTTAATTTTTGTTTTCGTTAATTAATTTTTAGTATTTATAAAATTGTCCATTTTTGTAAGCTTTTTGTAATTTTATTCGGTCTGTTTGATCTAAGATTTGTATTTTCGTAATTCGTTAAATTTTCATTTCATTTTGTATTTCTTGAATTTTTTTATTAATTTATTAATTTTTGTTCTTGTTTTGATTAATTTCATTTGTCTAATTTTTTGTAATTCCTCAGTTTTTGGTTCATTTCAGTTAGTTTTTGATTTTGTTGTAATTGGCTAGTTGGATCTTGCCCAGTTCCTTTTTATAATTTCATTGACTAATTTAATCTGTGTGTCATTTTTTCTGTTTAGTTTCATTATTTATTTGTATTTGATATGAATCCTTGTATATATATAGATGAGCTTTGAGTGTCGTGGTTCAAATCATGAATGTGAAATTTGTATTTAAGCTCATTTTAACGAATGAGTTAGCCGTTTCTATACTAGTATTAGCCAAACAACTTTATGGGAACTTTTATTTCTATAACTATTTATCATGATATGTTGTTTACTAATACTATTTGGAGATAAGTTATATGATATTAAATCTAATCTATGCCACTTACTCTTTCCTTCAAAAACGATACACCTCTAATTATTCAGACTCACTTGATCCTTTAGCGGTTTAATTAAATTACATGGTCGGCCACATTTCACCCTTTGAGATAAATAGAACAAAATATACCTCGGATCTTCCGCCTGTATATATACTGAAGTCTCTGAAATACGACTACTCATTTCGATGATATCTATATAATTAATGTACAATATCAAATTGATCAATTTTTAAAGAAAAATAAAATCATGGTCGGAAAATATAACATGTATAACTACATACATACTCCCTTCTAATGGAAAAATCCAATTCAATGAGGATTTGAGGATTTGGTTCATCTCCTGTTGCAGCCTCCCTTCCTCCACCATCCCATTTCGTTGCCTCCTATTTCTCTCTCTTTCGGTCCCACTTTCCGCCCTTCCACGAATTCCGATAATGGTGCGTCGAGTCCAACTATGATGTGGTATGGTAATGCGCAGATAAGTACATGCACCCAAGTGCATGAAGAGCATGGTGCACCCTTTTCTAAACTACGTCGTTTTATTTTTAGAGTCTATAATTTTAAAAACTTATTGTTATTTGCTTCCTTAAATTTTGGAACTGAAGATTCCTTTTTTCAAATTTAAATTTAAAAGGTATATGTTCTTTTACCTTAAGTGTAGATGTTCATTTACTATATGTTTTTTTCATTATAACCTTTTCTCTTTTATAAATATAAATTTACACGTTCTTTATTATTAGTCGTGTGTTCTTTTTTAAAGTAGAAAAGTTGTTGAGAAAAGTTCATGCCCTTTTATATAAATGGTATGTTCTTTTTGGGTGCACAATAAGCATTGTGCACTCTAGTGCATAATCCACGCTTTGATGGTAATGGTGGTTGACTGCGCGGAGATGTGCGACATAGGAAGTGGATATTTTGCCTCTTGAGATTGAATCCATCTTTCTCTGTAATCTCTCTCCAATCATCCTAAATTGCTTTCGTTACGCACCTAATCATATAAAGACATTGATTATCCCCAAATTAATTTGAATATTTCTACCCCTATCGCAAAGCTTGATGATTAGTATTTTCCGCAATCTTATTTTTGTTGATTGGCTTTCACAAACTAAGCAAGATACTGAGTTCTTTTGTCAACATTGAAAGCACATGGGAGGAGCAGATTATTATGACATAATAATATAAAACCATTGATACAACATTATAATAAACTACTCCCTCCGTCCTCTATTAGTTTACCCATATTCCTTTTAAGGGTGTCCTTTATTAGTTTACCCCTTTTTTTTTTTGCAGTTTTTAGAATGGGACCACAAACTTTTCATCACACATATATTCAACTTTTTTTTTGGTAAAAGGTAAGAAATTTTATTACCAAAAAAGCAGATCAAGCTCCACTAAATAACAACCATAACAACAGCATAAAACAACAAGCGCAACAACTACAAAGCAACATAAACACCCCAAAACACTACAAAAAAACTACATTACACTTTGTTTCTCCTACCCTGTACCCATTCCTTATCATCAAACACTAGTGGTAAAATAAGGAAGGGCTACGCTAAAAAAGGCCCTTAGGGCTGTGCTTTTTTACAGCAGCCCTTTCAATAGCAGCCCTTCAGTTATTAAGTAAGGCTGCGGTTTACAAGCGCAACCCTTCTAAGCTTGAAGGGCTGCAGCCTTCATTAGCCCTCCTACTATGAAGGGCTGCGCTTTTAAAAGAAGCGCAACCCTTCTTAGAAAGAAGGGTTGCGCTTTTTCCAACAAGCGCAGCCCTTCTTAGAAAGAAGGGTTGCGCTTCTTCCAACAAGCGCAGCCCTTCAAGCATGAAGGGATGCGCTTTTAACAACAAGCGCAACCCTTCTTATTAGAAGGGTTGCGCTTGTTGAAAAGCGTGCAGCCCTCCTTGCTAAATTTTTTTTTTTTAAAATAAAAATCATCCTACCCACAGCCTGCATACCCCATCCCACCCACAACCCCTGCCCACCCCAGCCCACCCCCTGCCTCTGCCCACCCCTGCCCACCCTAGCCCACACCCCCTGCCTCTGCCCAGCCCCACACCCACCCAGACCTGCTGCCCATCCCAGCCCACACCCCTACCCACCCCTACACCCACCCAGACCTGCTGCACACCCCCTACCCACCCCCACCCACCCCTGCCCACCACTGCACAGCCCCATGCCCACCCCTGCCACACCCCTGCCACCAGCCCTACACCCCATCCCAGCCCACCCAGCAGCCCTCAGCACCCCACCCCCACCCCCCACCCAAAACCTCCCTTAGACAAAAAAAAATGCAAATGCAATAATATATGACAAGTGGAGAAAGGTAATAATTAACTTCAAATATATATTAATAATGTAAAAAGTGAACATAGAATTGATAGAAACTAGTACATTCGAGCTAAAATGTATCATATGCAATCATCGGTAATGTGGGACGCCAACTTATCCCAAACTTCATCTATTTCTTCTTTGATGAAGTTCCTCGAACTTGGTGTGGAATTCTTATAAACCTTGCAAAACAACCAAGGAATAAACACATATATAAGAATTCAATCATTTTACCGTAGTTAGTAGTTCTGAAAATGACATATACCTTCCCGAAATTCAATCAAAAACAAATGCAAGCCTGTAAGTCTACACACTAGTTATAATATATCTTATTTTATCATATTCAAAAAGAAAATGAAGTTAAATGACTCGAGAAATAGGAATTGGATGCAAAAAGGCATAAATAGGCCTAAAATCACATTTATGTTCCTGATATACAATCAACAACAAATGGAAGCCTAAAAATCTACACAATAGTTACATTATGCCTCATATAATCATGTTCAAAATGAATTTGGGGTTAAATGAATCAATAAATATGATTTGGAAGCGAAAAAGGCAAAAATAGGCAGAAACTAACATATACTAATTAATTAATAAGTTACATACATTTTGAAGATCATCAACATGTGTGCAACGGTTGATGATATCGAGCATGAACCTCATGACGTAATACCCACAGGCAAGTCCACCTTCTTGTAGCGGACACTAAATTCACCAAAGGATGCAATAAATGACATTGATGTTAGATGTGTATTATGTGTTTCTATGTAAGGAAAAAAAATTAGTCATGTTACCTCGACTGAATGCCAAACCGGAGATTTTGGTGCTCGAAGTCCTATTGCATTGACATCCTTCATCACACTACATCAATAAATTATTATAAGATTAGATGTACATTTAATATTAATAATATAAGTGCGCATATATTGAGTTTCGATTAGGCTACCTATTTAACAATGATTTGACTAGTAAGGGCGGTTTGTTTGTTTACGCAAAGAATCAAAGTGGTAGGCTTCGTTACGTGACAAACATATTGCAATCAGTGTCCAATGATTTCTACAACAATAAAATATAGTTATTATTAATCGTAGAACAACTAATAGGTCAATTTAATTAAGGTAAAGTGAGTTTAAGAAGCATATGATTCAATATAAGGAAGAAGAATGACCTTATATCCAAGACGAGAACATGCTTTCCAAGAAGACTTGAGATAGTCTTTCACCTCCTTTTTGTTTTTTAAGCAACTGTCATCTCGTACTAAGCTTGGACATAACCAAGCAATCATTGGCTCACTAGATGCAATCAATTCATTGTATAATAGCCTGAGAAATCATATTGATTAAAAGAAAACTTACTTATTATGGAAGTTAGTTGGATTGAAAACTACTTAATTAAGGCATATATATGTATATATAATATGCATATTTAATTTATATACTAAAGTATTACCTCATGAATGTTTGTATCATGGAAACATTCAACTCTTCCCAAGTAAGAATTCTTTAATATCACCTTAGAAATGAAGGTCGATGTATCCTCAAAGTAGTGGAATTGGTGGTGCGACAACTGAATCTCAATCATTGTTTCATCGTCTACATCGCTACCGCACTCATGTAGCCAAAAGCACGCAGAATTAAGGCCTTGCCCCACCTCGATCTCCGTAATGAGTCGACACTTTGCCATAGAAACATTTACTTTCTCCACTTCATCACGTCGGCCTTCCTGAGGTGAACATGCCTTTTTTTCCCTTACTGCCGGCCTTCCCCGAACCTTAGTAATTAGTTAAATTAAAAAGATATTACTGACAATCATATATATATAGGAACTATATAAGAAAATAATATAATATACAATATATATTATGTTAATCATTGTACTTCATCTGGTAACCGCACCAATGCACGCGGCCATAGAACATAACTGCCAAGGGCATCAGTCACTGACTGTAGACCAACTTCTGCATTCGGCAGCGGAAGAGGTAATTCTTCGAAACCGGGCACAATCTCTGAAACGCTGACCACATAGTGAATATCAACGACTGCCGGGTTGTGCAATCCTACCCGGTCCCTATGGGGTTGTACTTGGCCATAAGCAACGACAATGAAACTGCCATGACGATCTCCTCGAGCTAATAGCTCACATGGTGTCTCTTCCTTTAAAAAAAACTCTATTCATAGTTAGTCTATGAAACACATATATAGTAAGAATTTCATGCATTTAAGAACAATAGTAACGATATTAAGTAATTATCGTGAACTCCGGAACTGGATCAGGCTGCGTAGGAGCACTGCCCTGCTGGAAAGCACCAAAAATCGGTAAGCCCATCTGCGCCAAAATGGCGTTGAAATTCTGAGTCATCTCCGATCTGAGCTCCTCCCGAATTTTGGCTTTCATAGCCTCCACATCTATGGAAGCTGCCGAATTGACACTGGAGGCACTGGATTTTGACGTAGAAGTGTATTGATCATCATACACCTTTCTCACCCCGAGGCGGACACCTCATGCGCCCCTCACACGTCCATATTTGTCCCGTCCTAATGTCTCGTGTAAGGCATCAATTTGTCCTTTACGAGTGAACTCACCAGCTGCCTCCTTTTCCTTCAAGCCAATCTACATAAGGATAAGAGAGAAATGCTCGTGAGCGCAAAAGTTATATTATAAGTACCTTATCAAAAACTTATAATATGTACTTACAATGGCATTAGCTATCTGTTTTGTTCCGGGATCAGGCAAGACTCTATGTCCCTTTGCATCAACCCCATACATCGAACACCACCAATCGAGCACTCTATCTGGTTATCGAGGCTGTGCAACTATTGTCGTAGAGCTAGTGCCCGTTGCCTTTGTCGACCCAATCGTGGGGTAATGGCTATACATACACGTATCTCTTGCCTGACCGTACCACTGAGCACCCAGATGGTGATAGTACTTCCTAGCTTTTGCATTCGCGCTACTTTTCTCACGAGATGCCTGAAACACACAAATATAAACAAAGGTTAGTATGTGTTATACAATAATATTGGATCTAAAAGTATTAAATCTTAGCTAGTAAAAATTCTTACAACAGCTTCGGGGTTGTTTTTTGTGCAACAAATGCTGCCACTCCTCAGGTGTGATATGCCTCCATATCTGATATGGAACTTGGAGGGCCCTCAAATGATGTGTCCGGTGAAGCCTCAGAAGAAGTGTGTGTTCTCCCCCGTAGATTTTCTTCTTCTTTGTACCCCACTTTTCTCCGCTTCGTGATCCACCCCGACACTAGCTTGGCCTTGAAGTCTCGAACCTCTGGGCAACCGCGGATAGAAACACATTCTTCTTGCTTCATCATTTGAATATTGAATTGATTCTACAAAAAACGCATTTCACAAATTAGTAAATATTACATAGTATATTTAACTAAAGTGTTAAGATTGTAAACGTTATTGTACACGAAGCTTACCATAGTATCTTCCCAAATCATCTTTTTCAAAGACTCGGGCACCTCTTTCCATGATTGCACTAGTAGAAAAATGCTAATTTGCGTCGGACCTAGGAGCACCATTTGCATCGGACTTAGGTCCGACGGCACAAGTCTCGACGCAAATTAGTGATACAGATCTGCGTCGGACAAGGAAACAACGCAGATGAATGGCTATTTGCGTCGTATCCTTGTCAACATGCGACGCACATCACAAACCTCCGCATCCGAAGCCCAAGGAAGACTAATGTGCGTCACACATGGTGCCACATGCGACGCACATTATTCTCCTGCGTCGGATCAAGTAGGACATGCGACGCAAATCTTAGATTTTTCAATAAAAAAAATAAATACCCAACCATAGCCTACACTAAATAATTGCAGATATGGCAGATCTAACACAAAAAAAATACAAAGAATGAAATACACTAACGAATGATGTTTGAAATATATACAAGCAGATCTTACACACAAAAAAATGAAATAAAAAAACCCAGAAACGAAATAAAAAAACCCAGAAACGAAATGAAAAAAATTCAACAAAAAAAAAAATCAGATCTAACACAAAATATAGTAAAAAAATGAAATACAATAAACGAGATACAACAAAATACGAGATCTAACAGAAACAAAACGAAATTAAACGAGATAATAATAACCAGTGAGCCTCAAGGGTACAAATTGTCTTGCGTCGATTAAGAAACGAAAAAAATCTAACAAATATCAAAAATGAAAAATTCAGATCTAACATACAAAAAAAAACGAAATTAAAAAACTAAACCTTAAAAAAAACCAGATCTAACAGACAGAAATTTCACTAAATATATTTTTGAAAAAAAATACAAATCGCCAAAAACCTCGTTCTTCTTCAAATCTCGTTCTTCAAATCTCTTTCTTCAATCTCTTTCTTCAAATCTCGTTCTTCAAATCGCCAAAAACCAGATCTAATAGAAAGAAATCTCGTTCTTCTTCAAATCATGCTTCTAAGAAAGAAAACGTGCTTCTGATCGAGAATGAAAATGCAGAGAAATCTAAGCACGAAAATCGTGCTGAGAATGAAATCAAAACGAAAAAGTGAGAGAGAAGATTTTGAGAGAGAGAAGAGTTAAAGAGAGAGAGAGGAAATCTTGGAGAAAGAGGGGGGAAACCGAAACCTTGGGGAGAGAGAGAGCAAACGTTTGAGAAATGCGACTGATAATAAGAAAGTATGTTTGAGAGTTATAATAAGAAATTAGGTTAGAGAGAGGATATAAAACACGAGGTTGGGTTGGGCTTTTAATCTACGTCGCACCACGGGCTTCATGCGACGCAGATTACTTACTATGTGCGTCGTAGCAGGAGCATAATACCCCCACCAATCTTGTTGTTTGATGTACACACTATGAATCCATTTTATCCACAAAAGGTCTTCTTTTTGAGACACCTGCCAAACATACTTCTCCATGGCTGATAAGTTCCATATAATGCAGTCTCTAATGCCCAATCCACCATTTTTCTTTGGTTTGCACAGATCTACCCAAGCTACAGGAGGAATTTTGTGGAGAACTACTTTTCCTTCCCACAAAAAAGCTCTGCAAATCTGTGTAATCTTCAACATAACACCTTTTGGGATTAGAAAATTTGAGCCCAGTATATGTGTAAGCTCAGTAGCACAGAGTTCACTAGGACTACCCTTGCAGCATAAGATAAGTTTCGAGAGCTCCAGCAAAGAATTTTTTTCATCATTCTATCTGTCAACATATCACAGTCAGCCTTAGTGATCCTTTTGGATGTAATAGGAATCCCTAAATATCTAAATGGAAATGCACCCTTCTGAAACCCAGACATTTGCACAATTCTCTCATGCACCTCTACAGACATATTTCCAAAGTACACAACAGTCTTTTCCTTCACTAGTGGAAAAATGAAGAAGGGCTGCGCTGAAAAAGGCATGTAGGGCTGCGCTTTTTGACAGCAGCCCTTTCAATAGCAGCCCTTCACATTTTAAGTAGGGCTGCGCTTTTTAGGTAAAAGCGCAGCCCTTCATAGCTAGAAGGGCTGCGCTTTTTAGGAAAAAGCGCTTAAAAAGCGCAGCCCTTCTAGCTATGAAGGGCTGCGCTTTTACCTAAAAAGCGCAGCCCTTCCTACCCAAAAAAATAATAAAAAAAAATTTTTTTTGACATTTTTTTACTCATAATCTCACATTTTCTGAAATTAAACAGAAGATAAGAGAAACGAAACGAAAATGAAAATACTAAACCCAAAACAAAAAAAGAATGAAACGAAAATGAAAAAAAGGAACAAAAACATTAATCAAAATAAACAAAGAGAAGAAATTATAGATCTGAAAATACAAGAACATTAATCAAAAAAAGATGAAAATACAAGAACATTAATCAAAACAAAGAGAAGTATACAAGAACATTAATCAAAACAAAGAGAAGTATACAAGAACATTAATCAAAATAAACAAAGAGAAGTATACAAGAACATTATAGATCTGAAAATACAAGAACTACCTCCAAACATTAACCTAATAAGGTTTAAATACATGAAACAAAACCCTAATACATAATTTAAGGGAAAAAAAATTCGGAAAAACTTAAAATGCCTATTTGGAGGCTTAAACGAACTCGGATGGCTTAAAAAGCCTAAACGTCACAGCACAGCGGTGAGTTTGACTTGTTGGCCCGTTCCGCTTCCGAAAATGTATCACAATAGGCAATCGGACTCCATCGGCATGTTTAGTGCAAATCATTTCAGGGTTTTTGTCGCAAATATTTATGGGAGTTTTTGAGAGAGAAGAGAGGATGAGAGAGAAGGAGGAAAGGAATAATGAGGGACGTGAGAGATGAGAGAGAATGAGGGATAATATATTTGACGAATCCCGCTTAATATTTGAAGCCCGCGAACTTTTTTTATTTCAAATTTTTTCAGGAAGGGTTGCGCTTTTTTTAAAAAGCGCAGCCCTACATAGCAGAAGGGCTGCGGTTTTTAAAAAAGCGCAGCCCTTCTTACCTACAGAAGGGCTGCGCTTTTCCTAAAAGCGCAGCCCTACTAGGTGAAGGGCTGCGCTTTTAGGAAAAAGCGCAGCCGATCTGCTATTTAGGGCTGCGCTTTTTAAAAAAAGCGCAGCCCTTTCTGTTTTTTCCCCTAATGCTTACTCGCAGCCAGACCAGAAGCCTCTTGAAATGCTTTCAGAGTTCTAAGCAATAAATCACTGAGTTAACTTGCCTTTTACAAAACATCATCAAGTCATCTGTAAACACTAAGTGGGTAAGTTTTAGTGGGGCACATCTATTGTGATATTCAAAATCACCTTTGTTGCTCATCCTTTTGAGAAATCTTGACAAGTACTCCATAGCAATCCCAAATAGTAAAGGAGATATGGGATCTCCTTGTTGCAACCCTTTTTTTCCTTTAAAAAAACCACACATGACACCATTAAAGCTCAAGGAAAAGCAAGGAATTGTAATACACACCATTACCCACTAAACAAATTTCTCCGGGAAATTCAAAGCAACCAGCAAATCTCTTAGGAAATCCCAATTCAGAGAATCACAGGCTTTCCTAAGATCAACCTTAATCGTACATCTAGTAGGCCCATTCTTCCTCATGTACTGTTTCATCAAGTCTTGGCACAAGAAGATGTTATGCATAATAACTCTTTTCTCCACAAATGCACTTTGCACAGGGTTAATGATGTGTGGTAAAACAATTTTCAATCTCTGACACAGCATTTTAGAAATAATTTTATAGAGCACATTGCAACATGCAATTGGTCTATATTTAGTGACATCATCAGCTTGCTCACATTTAGGGATGAGGCACAAGTTAGTAGCATTCACCTGCTTTAGGAGCTTTCCAGTTCGAAAAAAATCCAAAACTGCAGTGATAATGTCTTGCCCAGTGTAGTTCCAGGTCTTCTTAAAGAACCCACTTGAGTACCCATCAGGCCCAGAGGCTTTGTTGTCATCAATATCAAACAATGCTCTCTTCACATCCTCCCTAGTGAAGACCTCACATAACCCTATCTTCTGCTCATGTGTAAGAAGAGGCCCTTCATTCACAATTGATCTGCTCACCTTTGCTTTCCAACCCTCTTATGTGCCAAGTAATATCTTATAATACCCAACAAAAGCCTCCTCAATCTGCTCAGGGGATTCCTGCCAAGCACCATTTACATCCTTGATTCTACTAATATGGTTTTGCATCCTTCTCTTCCTCAGACACGCATGAAAGTAGGAGGTGTTATCATCTCCTCCTTTAAGCCAATCACTCTTCACCTTTTGTTGCAAGAAGCTCATTTTAGCCTTATTTAGGAATTCAAAAGTCTTCCTAGCCTCCTCTTCAGCTGTGTGCAACTCTCTATTTCTAGGATCCTGGTGTATTCTCCTCTGCACCTCCACAAGTTTCACTAAAGCTGCAGCAGCTTCATTCTCAATATCTGAAAATTTACTCTTATTCAAGGCTTTAAGCACAGGCTTCAACTTTTTCAGCTTAGACACTACCTTGTACATAGCTACACCATCCACATTAATCCCCCAGGTTGCTTGCACCTTGGCCATAAAATCTAGGGCATCCATCCACATGTTATAGAACCTAAAAGACTTAGGTTTAGACACCACTGACTTCACCAATTTGATCATACATGGCCAGTGGTCAGAAATACCCTCTGGAAGGAACTTAGCACAACAGTTTACAAATGTATCCATTCATACATCATTTGCAAATACCCTATCAATCTTAGAGAAGACTCTATGCTCACACTCCTACTTATTAGACCAAGTAAAAAAAAGATCCAGAAATTTGATACTCCGTTATCTTACAGTCCCTCACACATTGCCTAAAATCACCTACTTACTGCTAACCCACTTCTATCCTCCAAGTTCAGCACATTATTAAAGTCCCCCATCATTATCCACGCCCTCTGCATATGACTCCCTAATTGGCAAAGCTTACTCCATAACCTCTGTCTCTCAGCTCTATCATTAGAACCATAGACAATACTTCACAATGCACAAACTGATCCCCTTGACACCTTATATCTACAACAAACATACTAGGTAACCAAGCCAGCCATATTCTGCCACCTGGATGATAACTATAATTTTCATATATTCAACTTTTAGTATAAATAATCTTTTCTCTCTCTTTGTATGCCTCACAATACTATTCCTCCTAAAACTTTGTGCCAAAGAAAGGGGTAAACTAATAGAGGACGGATGGAGTATTAATTTAGGCAATAACATTGAAAATTATGTTCTAGTGCGAGGCTGGAGGTGGAGGTGTGCCTGTGAGGTCTGGAGGAGGGTGCCCATCTTAGAAAGTGGGTAATTTGGACCACAAAAGTCGTGAATCTTAGTAGAAGATGAAGGTAAGGTACACCAGTGAAGAAGAACCATTAATGGCGGCTCCTAAACACACAAATTGGTGAGAATATCTCACTCTTGATTTCCCACAAAACCACCAAACCCACCACCACGAGGCTAGGGAGGGGCAGTGGCAGAAAGGGGTTCAATTTTTATGGATGGGGTGAGGATGGTTGGGTGAGGGGTTTGAGGGCAGTGGGTTGTGGGGTAGGGGCTAGTCAAAGGGGATTAGGAGTTGTTGTAATGTTGTTTTAATTAATTTATAATTAAATAATAGAATTTAGGTGCTTAATTAAGGATTTAACTTTAAGACACATTAAATTAGTTATTAATCACACAATTACGGTATTCAACTTGTATTTGTAAGTTACCAACAGGTAATGATCCATTGTGAGTAAATACACCACAAAAGTTCAGATTATTTCCAGAATTTCAAAAGTTGGCACCATTTTGAATAGACTGACCAAAGGTGGGACTAAAACTATCAATTTTTCTTTTATTTGACATGACACTTTAATCTTGTTTTATGCTCATATTTCATGGAAGTTGTAGCAAAATGGCCCATATTTAATACTTATTATCATTTTTACATGGAACATTGTGGCCACATTTAATAAGTTCCTTAATTCTTTTGCAAAATGAGAAACAAACACTATAAACTAGGATGGAGGGAGTACTAAACATCTATACTTGTATATTAATAGTAATTTAACTACTGTACAAAAATAGTCAATATATATATATATATAACCCAAAGCAAACATTTGTCATGCTGCCACATGTTCTCCCTCCTCCCTATTAATTGACTAAAAATAAATAATAAAAATGTACTCCCTCCGTTTCCTAAAGATCTTCCCTCTTTCCGTTAAAGGGTGTTTCCAAAAGATCTTCCCTCTTTTGCTTTATTCCTTATTTGGCAAAACAAATTTTTCTATTTACCCTCTCATGTCACTATCATATGGTCCACCATTACATTATTAATTCAATTTTACTCCCTTTCTCTCTCCTACTTTAACCCCTTTTTATTTGTTTATTTATCTTAACCCCTTTCTCTCTCCTACTTTACTCACACCATGCCCCACACAACTTGATTTTCCTTGGTATCTGTAGGAACAGTAAGTGGGAAGATCTTTAGGAAACGAAGGGAGTATGTTCTAAGACTCGAACCCACAACATCTCCTTTGATAAAAAAAAAAATACACTAACCAACTAAGATACAAGCTCATATTGATTTTTTTGTTGTAAGTAGAAATAATTATGCTTTTTAAGTTGACACACCAATTCAAGTTATACCTTAATTGACTTGTCAAGTAAAGGAGTAATGTTTGGATAAAAAAAAGTAAATGAATAATATACTAATATATCTCCCTGATACAAGTTATATTACCTATCAAGTCTCCGTTTACCATAATAGTGATAATAAAACATCAAATCAACTTTACAGCATTATAAATCTCTAATGGATCCACCGCACCTTAGTTTATACTTAGCCTTTTATAACACAGAAAACACAATATTACCTAATATGAAGAAGAAATTTGAGAGAAATATATATATACAACTAGTTTTCCACCCGTGCAAAAATGCACGGGAAGTTTATTTTTTTGATTTAATTTTGTATATCAAATATGATATGTGTATATATTATGTTATATATGGTAAAACACTACAAGTCTGCATGTAGCAGTTGTTGAAGAGGAAACAAGAAAAAATCATGTATCTCAATGAAGTGGATGAACAACACAAATGAATTATTAAATAATAGTAATAATAAGAGTATTGTAAAAACATTTTGAACCACGTCTTTGTACTATACATTTGTGATAACATTTAAGTTTTCACGTTCTTTATCAGCTATTAATATTTTTCAAACCCTTTTTGCTATTAACTCTTGATACGACAATATATATTTAAAATTATATAATACGTCCCTTGATATCATGGTATATATACTTGTAAATATGTAATGAAATAGTATAAACATAAAAGTACAGCATGCAACCAAGTTAGGCTCGCAATCAGTTCAGGTTGGGTTGGATTCGTGTTTGGGTTTACTAAACATTTAATAAACAGATTGAAATACTCAACCTTGACCCGACCTATTTAATAAACGAATTACCCGTTTAACCCATTTAATCATAATTTCATTATCCAAAAAATTAATTATTTACTTAAAAGTACATATGAGAGAGTTCACTATTGAAAGTATACATGTTTAATATTTCTTAAAATAATTATGACCTATTTTAGCAATATTTACTTTTTTAACCATATTTTAGATTTACCAATATATTTTCGAGAATTTTTTACATATTCGTAAGTTAATAAAATTAAAGCATTTCAATTTCGAGTCGAAAATGTCAACCTCAACCTAACCTATTTAATCAATGGGTTAGAAAATCTGTCAAAGTTCCAACCCTAACCCGCTTATTTTGGGTTAGGTTTGGGTTGTATTTCGTATTGAGTTAGCTTTTGCAAATTCTACATAAAGTAGTGACATTATAATTTACACTGTATAGTAAATGTAAATTAACAAAAAAAATTAAAGAGAAAAATACAATTTTCAATTTAGTTTATTAGAAAAATAACCTGTAATTCATCTTATCAAATAGACAATAAATTTCATTTATATTGTAATATATAATTGAAATATATATTGTAATGTATAAATTTTTCTTACTAATATATATCTAAGAATTGAATATAGAAATATCTTACACGATATTATTATCTTGTAATGTCAATAGTCTAAAATAGGTTTAACCTTAAAACAAAGAACTAAATGGGCTTGTTATCTAAAATGATATGATATTTTATTGAGAATAGTCGAAAATTGGCTTACAACCCGTGCGATGCACTATAATGAAATATAAATAATTATCTATAATAATCAGTATTATTGTTATTATTATCCATATAAATGATCAAATGGTACTAAGTTAAAAGTACATACATTGCTTAGTTTAATTTAATCAACTTTAAGTAATAATTAGTGGTCAAACTTGTCTCAAACTCGCTTTAAGTTCATGTAAATTTACTTAAAATGAATCTAATTGTTTATATCAATATCGTTATATATGAAAAAATGTCTATCCTCCCTATATATCATGGTTTCATTTGCGGGTTAGCAAAATATATGATGATAATTAATATTAATAACATATATCTAAGAAAAAAAAATGAAAACCCAAAATTTTTCAATTTAGAAATTTAGTATTTTGTGATCTTTACATTAGAATCATGAATTGATCATACACAACTAACTATTGAAATAATTTAACAAAAATATAAATGAGAAATAAAAGATTATTGACTTGTGAAATAATTTATATCTTCATTAAAAGATTAAGATTATCTGGACCCGTGCATAATGCACATGATTTTTTTTTTTAGTTCTTAAATATATTTTTTTTATTCCAAAATTATTGAAATGACTACATTTAAAATTGAAAGATTATAAATTGTAAATTTATATTTCATGATATAATCTTTTCATTAGGGCTGTCAAAATTAAAGCTAACCCAATATGATAACACGACTTCTATCTAACCTGAAATTTTTGGGTTAAGGTTAAAATTTTCGACCTGAAATAAAAAATGGGTCGGCCCAATCCGACCAGAAAAAATAATGGGTTATGTTCAGGTTGAATTTTTCAACCTCAAAACAACCCGAATAATCTGATTTAAAAGTGGGGTCAAATTCAAGTCAGGTCAGCCTGAAATAAACTTTACTTTTGTAATTTTTATAACCTATTTTATGTTTATCTAACTTGTATTAGACCAAACCTGTTTCTTGAATCTTCTAAATTTGATTAAGTTGACATTTGAATTCAAGACTCACTCAATGTGTTGAATTATTGCAATGATTAAATTTGAAGTCATGTCATTTTAGGTTGGTTTCGAGTCAACCTGAAACCGAAAAGGTCGGGTTCAAATTCTGATTTTCGACCTGAAATCAGAATCAAGTCGGGTTTGATTTAGGGGTAAGTGACCCGAAACATAATTCAGGTGAACTTGAAATTGACCTAACTCGAACTGATCGCTACCCCTACATTATTAATGTAGACAAATAACAACACGTAAAGACAATTATTGTATACTACTATAATATCTAATAATAATATACTCTAGTGAAGTAATAATTAAGCATTTTAAAAAGTTGTGAAAATTATCTATCCTGCAACTCCAAAATAAATTGTCTACATTATAAATCAAAACCTACGACTAAGGGTGTGTTCTCTTCCGTATAAAACAACTAAATTGAACTAAAATGAATTGAACTGAGTTGATTGCAACTAAACAGAACTGAAATGAACAGAACTAACTGCAACTAAATTGAACTGAATTAAATTAACTTGACTAATAGTAATGAAAATAAATAAATTATGAGCTGAATTGAAATAAGAGTTTGTTCTCTTCGGCATAAAACAGCTTAACTGAACTGAATTGAACTGAACTGAACTGAACTGAACTGAACTAAACTTATTGGAGCTGAACTGAACTGAACTGAACTGAACTGAATTGAATCAAATTAAATTGAATTAAATTGAATGTAATAAATATATAAATAATATTTTAAACAATAATAATATGAATATTAAATAATAATTATAATGATAAGTAGTAATAATGAATAATAATAATAGTATTTTGGATATTTTTAAATGATAGTTATAAATAAATAATATTAATAATCATAAATTAATAATAATAATAATTAATGATAATAATGATAATTAAAAACTATTATTTTATATTATTTGTATTAATATATTAATACTTGATGATGATATATAATAAAAATAATATCTAAGAAGTAAATTAATATTACTATTTTAATAATTAGATTTAATAATATAAAAATATTTAGTAATAAAAATAATGATTAGGTTGGACTTCGAAAATTACATCATAAACCGTCTTGACACGATTTGATTGGTTTATGGGCTAAAAAAAGTGGGTTTCTTTGTGCTTTGACCTAAACCATGTTCCTCCTAATAATAATAGTAATAACAAGGAGTAAAGCTCTAATAAACAAAATAATAATAATAATAATAATAATAATAATAATAATAATAATAATACTTAATAGTAATGATATATATGTAAATAATAATAATAATAATAATAATAATAATAATAATAATAATAATAATAATAATAATAATAATAATAATAATAATAATAATAATAATAATAATAATAATAATAATAATAATAATAATAATAATAAGAGTAATTAGAAAATAAAATAAATTATACCTACATAATAATAATATTTAACAAAATGGTTATAAAAGAATGGAGCTGAGCTGAACTGAACTGAACTGATTGGAGCTGAACTGAACTGAACTGAACTGATGGGAGCTGAACTGAACTGAACTGATCTGAATTGAACTGAAAATAAGCTGGGGAGAACATGCCCTAAATTGAATTGATTATAACTGAACTGAACTGAACTGATTGGAAATGAACTGAACTGCACTTAACTAAACTAAAAATAAGTTGGGAAGAACAGGCCTCATATTTGATGAATAATATTAGATGCAACTAGAAGTACTCTAAAAGTTAAAAATAAAGACAATGAAGAGTTGCCAAAAGAAAACAGGAAAATTAAAATATAGTATGAAGATTGAAGACCATATGTCAAGGGCTATCAATTTTCTATCTCCTAGTCGCCCTCTGTCTTCTGCCTTCTTCTTTCGTTCCTCTGCCTCCATGGCTCATGGGTATGATTCTGTCTTCTTCCTCCTTTCCTCTGCCTCCATGGCTCATGGGTATGATTATTGTTGGAAAATTCCAGATCGCCAATCTCTCGCTTTAAACTTATTCTTCCCTCTCGGTTCAAAATCGCCAGTTTTTCTCTTCTTTTGTTTTAATTTCTCTTATGAACCCAAATATCTCTAACCTTCTCTCTTCAGTTCTCTTGGATCAACTCAACTTTTTACTTGATTTTAGCTCAAAAGTTTTAAACAACAAAACCTATTGAATTATCTCAATTTTGTGAGTTCATTTTTTTTAAATTTTGTGTTTGGTTTTAATCTTGCTGGGTTACTTTCTCTTTACTCATTATGAGTATATGACATGGAGAAGAGTTTGCTTTCAATTTTTTTGAACAACAAAACTTATTGCTTTTATCTCTCTTCAGTTTTTGCGAGTTCTAGATCGAGGTTTGAAATAAAGTACTAAATGTAAATCATTGGCAGATGTTTGAATCTATCCAATGGTTATGATCAGTTTTATTAGAGGTGGGTGAAATCTTTATAAATGTAAATCATGCATCGATTGATCCTATAAAATAATTAGAATTTTATGTTTGACACTCTCCTTAAGAATAATTAGGATTTTATGTTTGACACTCAATTATAGGTAGGACCAGAAATGGAACATGTCTCTACGACCCGAAAAATGATATTACAAACTTTGCCGTATTGAATCAACTAATTTAAAAGGACCTATCCATTGTATAATATGAGTTTGTGCGCGAGTAATTGATTGTCTTAAATAAGACACTTTTATTTACTAGTTGTTATTATTGAGTAGTAAAATATTTGTTTAGCTCGTATTCCCAAAAGGCGGTACCTACAGAAGGTGTATTGAGTGCATTAGGCAAATCAATTAATAACGATGTGCAAACACGGTTTTTTTCCTGATAAATTTCATTTGCAAAAGAAAGTACATAAATAAGTTTATTTCAAGTGCAATTCTAATAGTTAAGTTAACAACTTTGATTCAATACTTATTGTAACTTGAAGCTTTTTTGGAGTGTTTTTAAAGCGAATCTACAATCTATTCCTGCAAGATATAGAGTATACTCCATTGCAGCACCCTGTTCATGAAAGTTGATGCTAACAGTGGGTAGTTATACATAGAAACAAGGATGTGAGCATGATGTTTTAACCGCCTGCCTACGCACGCGGCACTCCAAAATAGCGTACTTGTGATATTTAAATTACATTGGTTTCAAAAAGCAAGATGGTTGTAAAGTAATTATTCCAAATCCATGGGTACTTGCTGTTTTGATTGCATGGGGTAAAGCACAAAAGTAAGGTGTACCTCCACAATTAATTTGTGGTTGTTTGAAGTGCAATTTAAAGATTAAATGTAACAATTATAGAGAGTTCTCTAAACTGACACTTATTGCTTAGTTGTAATTATTTCACATGTCTCTAAAGTGCTTTTGAAATGGAGCTTCAACATACTCTCAGAAAATTTATATAAGCTCCCATTGCATGATCATATATCTGACATCAAGGGAAAAAAAACAAAAGTATCACTCATAAGTTAAGTATATAGTAAGATTTGAGCGAACCTATATAATTACACTATAACAAAATAGAAATTATTTTATATAGTACGACTTCATCGCACCTAAGATGCAGCATGTCCATCAAGACTCGTATCAAATAGCATTTATGTCGTCAAAGAAAATAAAAAACAGAAGTATCACTCTAATCACAAGGCGTTCATGTTTAGCAAGAATTTAGATAATTGAAAAATATAGTAATGTTCAATACTTAATTTTAAAATTTGTCAGGTGCATCTTGTCACTGCATAGTGTAATTGCGGTACTCATAATTTGTCAGATGCATTTTAGATTTCAATACTTTACACATGCGGCACCCCAAAATAGTGTAATTTCGGTATTCATAATGTGTTAGGTGTAATTAGTACGATAGCATTTTTGCAATTGATTTCAAATAGGTAGTAAGCACATGGTGTATTTGAATTGCATTAGGCAAACCACGGAGGGTATGTGCTCGTATTAAAACTGGTTACACGTCCATATAATGTTGAAAAAAAAATACATGATATTGGTATTTAAAGTACAATTTAAATGCCGTATCTAGCAATTTCCGATAGCAATAAAATGTTGAACTGGTTAGCGTGGAGGGTTCCCACATGTCTTTGAAGCATTTGTCAAATGGTGGCTTGACTTACTAACGTAAGATGTTTATAATGTCTCAACGTAGCACCCTGTTTTTGGAAAATGATGTGTTTGGTATGACTTGGATTAAAAAAGTCGTGGTCTTCAGTTCATGAAATGTGTTGGCAAATTCCTGGGTAGAGAGTGCAAGTCCACAAGGACTTAGATACTTAAAATCTAAAGACATTCCACCTTTTAATTCACATAGCCATGAATGAGAGAAGTAGTAAAAAGTAATTCACATAAGACCCAAACTAAGAACAAAGATAATTTAAAATTTAAAGACATTCTAACTTTCAAAATAGATTGAATTCACCTAAACTATTCCAGTTCATTGTGAAAACATAAGTAGATGTTGCTTTCTAACAAAGAAAGCATTGTACTCATCATGTACTTTAAAGGAAAAATAGCCCATTTGAAGCTTAAGATTACCAAAAACAATATTAAAAAAGCACATCGATGATATTTTCACAAAATCTACAAAAGGAAAAAAAGTTACACATGTCCAACTTTACATTAAGATTACCAAAAACACTCAACATTGTATTGTTGCTCTAATCCTCTCCATTCTTCACCCTCCTTCAAATGAATACTTCAATAAAAAATATAATGTAATTTGTGGTGATGAGAGGATCCTTGACAATGACGATCTCAACATTATCCTTCTAAAAGATTCCTCTTGTGATCATATGACTGATTCTCCCAAATCCTGTGTAATTTCAAAAAATTCAAGATTGTTTGAGATGAAAGCATCAACACACACATATGTTTGAGTTCGAATTAGAGATTTTTAAGAAAAAGAAATCAACATTAGCTAGAATCCCTAGCCTTCTAAACTTATGATGCAGGTATAAACAACAAAACAACTTTAAATCTAGCAATAGTACATTAACTTGATCCCATTTGAATCACAATCACCTTTAGAAGATATACAAGTGAAATAGAACGCCTCAAATATTTTGTCCTTTCTTTTTTAATCATGGACTAATTACTTAATTAAACCGGTCTAGAATTAATCAAGGTCTAGCTCTTAACCAACTTCATACAGAATTAATTCAAGAATTGTTCCTAATATCTAACTATTGATCGATATTGGCTTATGTATCAAATAACATGATAGTTTATATAGGTCTTGAAGACAACCAAATAGAGAAAGAAATGGAATTGGGATAAGCATGATGGTGAAAACAAAAGCTTAGAATCAAATAAGAGTTCATATGTTCTTTAATGACATGTTACAAATATTGAAGAAATAAGCTCTTGCTTTTATATCAATGCTTCGATGACATGTTACAAAGATGCAAGATTATTCAAAACATGGAAGAGGGTTTTGGTGAAGGATTTTGGTGAATTTTCGTGAATTTTGGTAGAATGATTTGAAAGAAATGGAAAAGGGTGGTAGAGGGGAGGTTGTGGTGGTGGTTCTTACGGCAGTTTTAGCAGAGTGGTGGCGTGGTGGTGGTGGCGGCAAGGTGATTGTGACGCGGACTTTTCCAATTTAATAATTATTGTAGTTTTTCTAATAATGTGTGTTTAGTTATTAAGATACAAGGTCAAAAATCTCCTCTGTGCACTTGACTCTTTATTTCTCCTTTTGTTATTCTGACCTCCTTCTTTCTTGTTCAACCTCTAACATCTTTTATCTTCTCCATCACTCTCAACCACTCTTCTTTCTACCATCTCCCTCTCTCCCCTCCCCTTCCCAACTAATAGACTAAGTGAATAGTAAGATTTCAACGATCCCATACAATTAAACTAATAAGATGAAAGAGATAGTAATTAATAAGGCTAGTTCCCCTCCTATATACACTCTTCATATTAGAAAGTCCCCTCTTACTATCATCATATTAGAAAGTCCCCTCTTACCCTCATATATACCCTCATCATATTAGTAAGGCTAATTCCTTCTTCACATTAAAAAGTTTCCTTCTACATGGTCTCTCCATCGTCTCGCTTTTTTTCTCTCCTTGTCTAGCTCCCTCCTTTCCTTTGCCCTCTTTTCACTCATAACAATTCTGGGGTATCTCACTTAAGTAGTTTGATGTTTATCTTATTTCTTATTTCAATGTTCTAATTAATCGTCGTAAAAATGTATGTTATGTCATGAATATCATAAAGCAATAATTGTTAAGATGGACTCCCTACAAGCGATTTTAGGGATAAGATTGAAAGAACTCAATATTAGCAAAGTAATTTTTTTAGAAAATATAATTTAGAAACTGGAGCTATACAAACCTTCAATAAAAGCCAAATGACATCTTTGGCTGTTGATACATACTCCTCTGTGAGATTTTCCACATAAACGCCAGATTTGACATCTTCCCTTATCTGTAATTGAATTTACAAAGCAAGTCTATGATCAACACACCAATTCACCAACGTGGCAGCATAAAATCAGAGAATCGGAGAAGCCATGATTCAAACCTGAAGATTCTTCTGAGTTGGATCCAATAAATCTGTAATTTGTTCATTGTAAATCTGCAACACCGAAATGTAATTAGTTGTATATAATTGCCTAATCAGACAAATGGACACATCAGGATCATCACCCTACCTCAAGAAAAGAGCAACAACACTGATACTTAAGTTGTTTGTCTGCGTGCTTGATTTGTTCTTGGAACACCACAAAACAGAGAAAAAAACAAAAACTTTTATACAACAGTCTCTTTTTGATACACCTTAGCACAATAAAAAGGATATGAAGTTGACCTCATTTATTCGAGCAAAAAGCAGTTCAAACACACGAGGTTTTAAACCCTGTTGCTTATTTGCGAGGTTGTCTTACAGCAAAGCATTGGCAGGTCCCCACATTTTATATGTTTTTCCGCTTCCCGTCTAATTAGAGAAATTCAGTACCATATGATTAATTAGTAACTTTCAGGACACAAAAGCTTTGCTTTTCCAGCTCAACTGTTAAAAAGATAACAAATTAGCAAGATAGTGTAATCAATCACGACTCAAGAATAACAACTCCCACAGACTATTAATTAAAGATAATGAATGCATGTGATTCTTCCAGAAAGATAAGTGTGGTTCGTTTCTGAATTCAATTTTTTTTTTTTTTTTTTTTTGCATAGCACTTTGGAATCAATTTGTTACCAGCAATTTTCCAAAGGATTGGGAAATGATGATATTTCATTCTACCCTTGGAAGTTGTAGCCACAGTACGAAAGTATGACTGACTCTCTCTCTTAAGCAACTTAACATCTTAATGTTTGTTTTATGATAGAAAATCTCAAGCACTATCCTCCATGCCCCCAAAGAGAAAGCAAGAGAGGTGAACAATTGCATCATGCGCAAAAGGGTGGCAAACCACTCTTAAGGACCAAGTTCACGTTATGATCTATTCTATACTTGGCTCCTTGCCCTCCAAATTGAAAAAAAAAAAATCAAACTTTCTATACTACAAAATAAATTTCACCGAACCTTCCTTTAAGCTCGAACAAGTGCACTTTGCTTAAAAGATCCAAAACTCTTATCCACCAAAACAAAGAGCTTTTGAGGAACCAAGCGTGCTTGGTGTAGTTGGTTGGGGATTCACTTTGTAACCTAAAGGTCACAAAGTTGAATCCCGCCAACTGTAGTATTTTAGGATAGGGATTCCTCTTACTTATGATGTGTGGACATCACCTAAAAAGCAATTGATTAAGAAATGGAGGATTAGTAACAGTTTTCCAATATTATTTGAACAATGAACGCACACAATACGTCACCCCACCAAAGAAATGGAGGGATTAGTAACCATTGCCACTCTCAGTACGCTGCAGGACCCAGAATTCTCCCCCATTTATGCTTCATGTGCCTACCCAACATCATAATTAGATGGCAAAGTGTAGTAACATGTCAATTTGAAGAAACACAACATCAAAATTGTATCAACATTAAAATTTACAACAAAAGTCACGTCTTGTTTCTTAGATTAAATGGGCAATCCGCACTACTTATGAGTATCTTCCTACATGGAATAGACAACTTGTAACATTTCTATACGATCTCAAATTCAATATCCTAACTCATCCTTAAATGCTAAATTATTTAACAAACGATAGCTCACCTCCATATTCACATTATAGTGGCTATTGAGTAGATACAGAGAGTCGGAATCCATGCACTGCTACAGATATCACAGTAGAAACTATCAAAGTATGCAACTTAGTCATTGACATCATCAAGCTAAAAACCTGCAGTATAGAACAGGCTTATCTAAAATGTCAGTATGATATGACCCAAGTATGCATCCTGCATTCCAGAAGTGCTCTGTTGAGGATAGTTCTTGAGTTGGAAATCAGCTTTAAAGTACATAATTCGATATGAAGATGCCTAAAAGAGTTTATACCTTATTAGTAATGATATCAACAAGGCACATCACCAACCTCGTTTGCGGTCATGGCTGAAAAAAACGGGAAAGCGATGTAAGCAGAATGATTGACAAAGGCAGAGGCCTACCAACATTATTAGAGAAAAAACTAAGGCAATTGACATAAATGTGTCAAACCTAGAGGTACTGTAGGAGAAGTGCCCAAATCGAAACTCATAAAAGGGACACCTTTCACTTTCTTAGCCAAACACTCTCCTTTGCATAAACATCCTATCGCGGGCTGTGACAACAAAACCTGAACTGAATTAGTTAAAAAAACCTACTGCCTGTGTTTTCTGGTTTTACAAGGTGACATCTATCCTATTCTAGTTTCACAAAGAAAGAGAAAAGTGGGGCAAAGCAAATTAAAAAAAGAGAGAAGCAGCTGGGAAGCCGAATTAGTTAAATTTTTGCAATTGTCAATTAGTTAAATTTCTTCGATTTTTCTCGCAATCTTCCATTTTTAGGTGTAATTTGGGTTCTCCCTAATTCCAAAATAGTAAAGTTGAAATCAAAGGAGGAAAAAAAGGAGGAATACCAGAAGAATTGGAGATGGGAAGCCGAGAAGAAGGCTGAGGTGTCTAGCTTGGCGATTGAGGTTGCTGTTGAAGCTTGCAATGGTGACTCGAGGCTCGCTGCCATTGAGAATATGTCACAAAGGAGAGAGAAACTACACCAAATGAACCTCCCATCCATCTAATAATCAAAACAGACCCTTCCGCAAACAAATGAAGCATAGAATCAACCAACAAGCAAGGCTAACAACAACAACGGCAGTAGAAACGCAGGGCAACAACAACACCATAATTCGAATTACTAAATGAATTTACGCTTTCGTTTTTTATGCGCAGGTAATGATGAAACTCCAAAATTCGAACTAAAATTATCCAAATCTTGGGAAAAACACGAAACCCAAAAAAATCCATGAGAAATTAGATCTTAATTGTAGCAAATTCGAAAAAGCATCACAAGATCTAAAACAAATAGCAAATAAACCCATAATCTAACTAAAAGAATTGAAATCAAATTATTAAATATATGATGAATCTAAATATATCATTCTTAAGCTAGTATGTGTAAATGTTCATAGCTATATTAAAACATGCACCAAATATCAGTTAAAAGTTCCATTCTCACCCAGGTGAAAGCTCATCATCAAATAACACCGTTTCAACATCCAATGCATCAATTGCACTCTTGATCTCATAAACCTTGCCAGAGCCAATGTATGTTCTTGGATTTGGAGCAGCAAGCCTAAATTGTACAGTAGAAACTGGTGTTATTTACCGATCATAAACCATAACCAAAATTGAAAAAATAAAAGGAAGAATGTACTTGGCTGAGTTTCAAACTGATAATTGCGCTCAGACAAGATCTCACAAGTCATTACACACTAAGAAAGAGAGTTACCCACTGATGTAGCAATATACTTGACTGATGATTCCCAATGAAAAATAAATATACCAGAAAGAGATATGAATAACTACCCAACTCGAGTTTGCATGAGCAATAATAGAATGGTGAGTGAGGAATCTTAAGAGTAGATATATGCAGTGGAGTAGAGCAATCATTTTTCCTTAAATTACCTAGCTTGAATTAAGATTTTGTTTTATTATGGTCCTCTTTGCATTAGGATGTATAGAAAGTGATTTACTTAATCTTGAAAGTTTGAAACCAGAAGATTGGATCTAATAGTTATATATGAGTATACTATTGAATCTATCTAATTTAAAGAGTAAATGCCAAACAAAATTGGATTTTGATTCGTCTCTAACTCTAGCTTTAGCTTTAGTTTGAAAAAGTAGACCGATAGTTGACAAGCCACCAACAAATATTTAGACAACCTATGTCATATCCATTAGAAGTGAAGAATTTAAAGTCCAACCTACTAATTCTAATGCAGATCAAAAATCTTGATGCATAAGAATATTATCATTTCTCTTGATCATGAGAGCTTACTAAGAGCGTAAAATATGAGGAAATGGAAATAAGTAGCTAGATAATTTAATCAAGCATGAAAACAAAATTCCAACAAACAAAAATGAACCCATAAATGAAAAGTCATCTTGAGAGCATCTCTTTCAAATGTAAAACAAATAAAAGCGAAAAAGCAAGATAGAGAGAAAGAGAGAGAGAGAGGGAGAAAGAGAGAGGAGTGTAAGTGAAGAGAGATGATAGAAGTATGAGAGAATATGGAAGAGACGGAGAACAAAAAAATACAAAAACGGCGAGTGTAGTAGCAGAAGCTAAGATTCAATAATAAACAATACCAGAATTATAGCGTCAACAAGCATGTTACTTTATAGTAGTCGCAAGGGGATAGTGGTGAGAAATGAGAACCCAGATGCTAGTGACGGGGAAGCAACAACCTAAACAGCAAAGTCTTAGTGTCGGAAAATAAAGGTAAATTATATTATATGATTTGGCTCAAAAAAAAAAAAGTTTCAATACGATAACGAAGCACCAATAATAGAAGAGTCAAACTACTACTAAGCCAGTATATTCAATTTGATATTGCTAATTAGTCAATTTCTAAGAAAGGGGAAAAGGCTTAAACTTCAAAGCTTGAACAAAACAAGATACATGAAACAAACCAAGAAAGAGAATCTTGTTTGACCCCAAATATTTACTTTCAAGTAACCAATATATTTCAAGTAGTAAGAAAATCTTTTTATACACCAACTAATTTCATTTTGGTGCTAAATGATAATATTTACATCAACAAAGAGATCGATGAAGATATAGAAGTAAAAGAAAGCATGGTTTCATATGAGTACTAACCCAGGAACTATGGGTAGTGAGACATGCCAAGGTCGTCTTTGTGTGACATATTCCAAAGGATTCCTGGATTCCTTTTTAATCAACCTTTTTCTAATCACCTTAAATCACATATAGTATAAACAAATCGCAATATTATTCTGATATGATAAGGAGATCATCAATATTACTGGATACAAACCTTCAAAAGGATTGGAAGCTTATGAGAGGTGCGGCATGAAAAACGACAATATTTCAAATAAAACTACAAGATTTAGGAATTTCCTAGATATACTACCCTTTCTTCCACATATTCTTCTGAAAGGGTGTTTGTGTATGCTTGAATTTTCCTAGATATACTACCCTCTCACGCCAGGAAAAGACTTTGCAGGCAAGCTATCATGGACAAGTTACACAAATTGAACGAATTACAACCAATAAAGAAAAAAGATCTAAAATATTTAACCTCTATCTAGTATCCAGCTACACAAATTTAACAAATATTCACACGGCTATAATAATAACATCACCAAATGCTTAGATTGTGGACCATACCATGAGGAAATTCTTTATTCCTTCTCCACTGGATTTCTATGTGATCTCCAGGTTGTAGATCATTCAAGCAATCAGATGCATGAAGATCATGTGGTGGATTATCTATTGGGGATGCCCTTAGTCTTTCCCATTGGATACCACTTTCAATTGCCACTGCCCTTCTTCCATGGGGAGGATACCTGCAACCATGAATACAACTTTAGTCTTTAGATAATTTCATGAATCAAATATTCAAATGCATGGTGTTCTTCATTTTTTTCATGCTCATAATATAATGAAGGTTCTTTAGAGATATAGAAGTATATAACTAAAATGTATAACTAATGATCCACAATAAAGTTTCACTATGCTTCTTACCTTTCCGGGAAGTATCAGTTTGGGGATCATAGCTAAGCTCAGCATCATAGCAGGACAACATAAATCCAACATGACCATTCTGTCAAAAAAAATAGCATACCAAATTCAACTTTATTTTAGAATTGCACAAAGACGAAAAATGCCTTAAATTGACACAACAAAAGAAACCTCAAGCAAAAAAACTTAAGATAATTGAGTGTGATAATTGATCAATACCTCACGGTTGTAAACTTGAGGTGGGAACCAGAACTTGCCACTTTCAAGAGCCAAATACCAGGACATAACAGTATCAACCAGGGGAGAATTTGAATCATTATTACTATTACTTTTGTCAAATCTTGATGTAAACCATGTCAAAGGCCATACATGCCAAATGAATTTGATCAAACCTTGAGATTTTTTCCTGAAGAAGGGTCGAATTCCGGCTACAAGCAATAAACCATTGCCACTCTCAGTACGCGTGGCCCAGAATTCTCCCCCATTAATGCTTCATGTGCCTACCCCAAAGGTGATCACTAATGCACCTTTCCCTCAAAGAAGTACAAAAAGCTGACATACTACACAACCCAACAGGGGAAAGCTTCTCTAAAATACAATCCAATGCTAGTTCAGGCGAATGAAGCATAAAAGGTAACAACTAATAAAAGATGTACTACAAAGTACTCAAAAATTCACAAAGTACTCAAAAACAAAGATGTAGGTAATAAAAGAAGTTTGTAGTTAAAAAACCAAAACAAATCACAAAAATCATAATCTTAAAAAATAAAATAATAGATGCGAATACTATCACTGAACTTTAGATCTCAACTTCCTTTAAAAAAATGAAGAGAGAGAAAATGGAAAGAAATTCAAAACCTTCTTACGCTAATCTGATCTTAAATATTTGACCAGGAATCATTCTAATACCTGCTTACACAATTTGCGACTGTGAAATATTTGAAAGTCATTCCAGAATTCAACGTGGAAATTGGGGAGCTTCACGGCTATGGCAAAAACATTAATTTTCTTATTTTGAGATTAAATCTAAGTTAAATTAGATAATTCAGATACTTTTAATCAACAAAGAGTGAGCCTAGGACATCCTTCCGACTCTGAAATTGAATGTATTTGTAGGAAAAAAATTATAAAATAACAAAAGGAAAAAATTGATGAAATTGAATAAATTTGTAGAAAGAAATTAGAGAATAATACAAAAAGGACACAAACCTGAAGAACAAAGAGACGACGAAGAAGGATGACGAACCCGCTAATTTTTGACCCATGTTGAACCCTAATCTTGCGCACTCCACGATTCAGGATTATTGTGCTTTGTTAATCCGAAATTTAATTGTGTTATTGAGAGATAAGTTAAAAATTCCTACAAGATCAAACCCTAGAATTTGAATAAGAGAAAAAGGAGAGAGAATTTGCTGTTGTGGGGAGGAAAAGCCAGATCCAGAGACAAAGAAAGAAGAAAGAGGAGTGGTGAAGACTGAAGAGGACAGAAGAAAGGAAAAGAAAAATCGTGTGGTTAGGAGTGAAAGAGTGATGGATGGCTCAGATTGTTTGGCTGCTTATGAACAGTGAATTTCACTCTTTTAAGACTCAGAATACTATTCATTTGAACAGTAGCATCATTTGCCACTTTTAAAAGGTTATGGATTATGGATATACAAGTGACTTAGAAGAGGTAACAACTACTCCCTCAGTCCCAATTTATTTGCTACATTTTGCCATTTAGGTGTGTCCCAATTTATTTGCTACATTTGCAACTATTTCCATATATAGTACATAGGTCCCACACTTTATTTACAAATTTGTCATCACTCACTCCTTGGTTTTTGTAAATATTTCCATATATAGTACATAGGTCCCACAATTTACCTATTTGCTTTTTTGTTGATTCTTATTATGGCAATGGTCCCCACTCCCTCCTTGGTCTTTGTGATAAAGCAAATGTAGCAAATAAATTGGGACGGAGAGAGTATTATTTGTTTAAATATGACTCTTTTTTTTAAAAGAGTCACCCATTTTGTGTGATTGATATTACAATAAATTTATTATGCAAGGCATAAGTCCCACGTGTACTAAGCCCTTTCTTTATTATATCTCATTCGATACCAAATAGTAATTGAATGTTATGAAATATTGAAGGTCTTCACATATCATTCAAACGTATACGCTGATATGGAGACATGTAATTTAATTAATTTCATAAGCAAATAATAAATGAATTATAAGCAATGACCCATTTGATTTACAAAACTTAATTCATGTAAGCAACAGACTAGCAACATCAAACAACGATAGCCTGTACACTTGCTTCTTCTTTTTTTCCTAATGACTTGCCTCGTCTTGCACAGCAAAATCTAATTTTGTTTCGATTTAACCGAACACCCTTCTAAGTTGTAAGCCGAGAAACTACACATTTAATCATTTATCATTGCGATACCGTCTCATAAAAAAGGGTCAAACATACAGATCGAATTTTATTGCTTTGCAACAGTAGAATCATCAATCTGAGGCCAAACACTCACCTTCTCTTTCTCATATTTGAGATACAAAGCACTTGCAGCAGCCATAAAATAAACCTGAGTAAAAACAATTGCTGGTGTATGATACTTCACCACGCTCTTTCCAGTAGCCAACTCTACCAACAACAATGCCACTAATCCTATACCCGCAAGCCGGCCATTGACCCTCTCAGAATACGGGCTGAACCCGAAATCAACCTTCAGACCGCCCGAAAGCGGTTCTTTTAACGGAACGGGAGGAAGAAAAACACTACCACTTCCACTTGAACCCGACCCAGGTTCTTGCTTTCCCTTCTTCATCTTTCGTGTTTCGGCCTTTTTCCCAGTTCCAGACTTGTACTTTAGTCGGACTTGAGAAATCCGGGAGTCAAAGTCGTCAGAAGTAGAGGAAGGTTCCGGGTCGGATGCCGGGTCCGGGCCCTGTTCAGATGTTGCTTTGGGGATATGTGTGGAGGTGGGGAACTTTGAAAGGTGCAGGAAGACGTGTGGACGAGGATCATTTGTATATAATGATGTATTTTTGACCGCAACTTTTGACACTGCTCTCGTCGTCGGTCTAAATAAGTTCACGTTTAATCGTAACGAATGGGTTGATGATGGTGAAGAACATGCTAATGACGGAGCTGCTACTGCCATTGCGAATTTGCCAATGAATTTTAATTTTGGTGGTGGTTTTTTTTTGGGTTTGGGGTTAGGAAGAGGGGTGCTCTGGGTGGATGTTTGAGTTTCTTTGTCAGAAAGTATGTGGTGGATAAGGTGTTTTGTGGACGCTTTTTTGATCTTTTGTTTTTCAAGGCCCTCCTTGAAGGGAAAAATAAAAAAACATTTGACTGCCTTTTGGTAGAGGAAAATTGATTCCAATAATTTAATATTTGCACAGTTTGCTGAATTTAATATATTATTTGGATTATTTTAGAATAAAGCTAACTTTGGTAGATATCTTATCAAAATACTCTAAATTCTTATTTTTCTTGCATACAATAGACACAAGATGAATTGGTGATGACAAAAATAAGAGTTAAAATTATTTTAAGAAGCTATTCAAAGTTGTGATTATCAAAAAATAATAAATAGTTAGAAAAATTTAGCGAACTGATTAAAGGTTGGATTATTAAAATCAAATTTTTCGAAAAATTAATGTAATTCTTATTAGAATAATATATATTTAGATTCTTCTAATATATTAGTATTTTTTGTTATGTTTTGTATTAGGAAAGTTGACTTTGTAAGTTGGTAGTGCATGATATGTTGCCTAGTTTGTAGATTATTCTAGGAAGTATATACCTCTATTAGGGCGTGTTCTCCCCAACTTATTTTCAGTTCAGTTCAGTTCAGTTCAGCTCTAATCAATTCAGTTCAGTTCAGCTCAGCTCTAATCAGTTCAGTTCAGTTCAGTTCAGCTCCATTCTTTTATAACCATTTTGTGAAATATTATTATTATGTTGGCATAATTTAATTTACTAATTACTCTTATTATTATTATTATTATTATTATTATTATTATTATTATTATTATTATTATTATTATTATTATTATTATTATTATTATTATTATTATTATTATCATCATCATCATCATTATTATTATTATTACTATTATTATTATTTAAATATATATCATTACTATTAAGTATTATAATTATTGTTGTTTCTATATATTATTTTGTTTATTATAGCTTTACTCATTATTATTACTATTATTATTAGGAGTAACATGGTTTAGGTCAAAGCACAATAAACCCATTTTTTTTAGCCCATAAACCAATCAAATCGCGTCAAGACGGTTTATGATGTAATTTTCGCGGTCCAACCCAATCATTATTTTTATTACAAAAATTTTTTATATTATTGAATCTAATTATTAAAATAGTAATATTAATTTACTTCTTAGATATTATTGTTATTATATATCATCATCAAGTATTAATATATTAATACAAATAATATAAAATAATTATTATTAATTATCATTATTATTATTATTGTTACGTAGTATGAAACTAGTAAGCTAATACAACAACTCCCAACTTCAGGTTCTTAATTTGGAGACTTCTACAACAATGATTGGGCTCGGATCCTAATACTGAACTCCGATCAGCAACCTGCAAAAAAGGGACCACCCTGGAGGTTTGGGTGGTATTTCCTGCTCCGATGCTTAAGTCAGATATCAGGGATATGAAGGGACTTTTAGAGAGAGAAAGTAGAGAGAGAGAGAATTTATGGCAGAATAACAGTACTATGCTCTGAAAAACGTACCTTTCCCCTGATTTCAAGGACTATTTATACTGTTTGAGATGACTGTTGTACCTTGATGTCACCCTAATTTAGGAGCATCTGATTGGCTAATCAGTAAAATGGTGACACGTGGCAGGCATTGATTGGTCAACACACCTCATCTTTATACAGGAGTATAAGATGCTTTAGCTGGGCCTAAGTACAGGTTTGGGCCATAAGAGTGATTTTAATACCTCCTTTTCTTCAGAAAAGTGTACTTTAGCCCACATAACTTTCTGACCCATGTACTTTACCTCCATAAGCTGGTGTCACTTGTAAGGCTAGGATGGAGCCACGTGTCATCTTGGTAGCCCTTGATTTTTAGGCTACACCATTTGCCCCTTAAAAGAGGAAGTTACCATATAGGTGCCAAGACGGTTGATTTCCTCTTTTTACCGACCTGGAACTGCCCTTCTTTCTTTTCAAAAAAGAGGCGCCATTTTGCCGGTCTCCACAAGTCAACTTTCAAGGGCAACGATTACTTTTACCGGATGAGGGGGTCACTTTCACCCCTCTATAAATATGTGAGTTTGTCGTTTCTGAAATCATTTTAACACTGCTGAGAAATTTTCTAGAGAGAGAGACTCCGCAATTTTTATTGAGCTTTTTTAGAGAGCGAAGTTACTCCCGTCCAAGCTCTTGCATTCTGCTACTCCGTTCGTCCGAAGTTTCATTCGTCTTTGACATTCGTCCGAACTTTCTCTACAGGTATTTCCTCATTCATTTCTTTGTATTTTCAAGCATATTTTAAGAAAATGGATTCGTCCTCTTCATCGAACAATCCCGGCCACTCAGGGGTTGGTACTAACCCTAGAACAGAGGGCCTGTCTTCCTCGGCATCTTCTAGAGTTGGACCTATCTCGGGCGGACATGCATTCTTTATCTTTAGTCATGGACGGCAAAGTCAGACGACCCAGTCTTTACCTGTGCAGGGTAATCTGGCGCGCGTCAAGCAAACAGCTCGTATCAGATGAGGGGTTAACCTGCCGGCCTCCAGCTCATAAATGAAGGCATCTACTGGATGGATTCCCGCTGATGGAGAGCGAGAAGTCCAAAGCGCTCGTCCTGCCGACCCAAGTCCTTCTCCTTAGCTCGTCCAAGAGGGATCCGAAGTTCGTGGTTCTCCAGACCCCTGCCCGTCCAAGCCATGGACGGCCTCAGATCAGTCGAACGAAGCCGAAACCTCTTCTAACCCTGTTAGCGACTCAGACGAGCCATCCACAAGTTCTTCTGAAATAATGCGGCGTCTTGGCCCCTTGTCTGACCCTAAATACATCCTAGCCGAAAGCGGCTGGCTAGGACGAGTAGGTCCTCACCTTGAACATCTTTCTTCAGCCATACCCATGCCGGGGTATCGGTTTGTTCTTCCTGGCCGGGAGGACACTATACTTAGTGCTCCTGCTGGCCACTTCGCTGTTTATCGTCTGGCTTTAGATGCCAGGCTGCGTTTTCCATTGCACCCCTTCATCAGCCGCCTCCTTTATTACTATAACATAGGACTTAACCAACTTGCCCCAAATCCATGGCAAAACATTTTGACTTTCATAGTCGTCTGCGAATTTAAGGGCGTTGATCCGTCCATGGCTGCTTTTTTGCAAATACACTACGTCTCCAAGGTTCCCAAAACTGTAGATGGGGCCTAGTTCAGCGTCTGTAATCGTCAAGGCTTCATGACGTCGTGGGACAAGACGTCCAAGATGCATGCTTGGAAAGCTGAGTTCCTGTTCGTCCAAGCTCCCAATGAGGCGGTGGCCAGACGATACCATTACACTAATCGGGCTACTACCAATGCTGGACGAACAACATCCTTTCTGGAGCTTGAAAACAGCTCGGCTGAGCAGTTGGTGGAATACTTCAAAATCTCGGAGTATTCCATCAACGACGTCTCCTTCAAGGGTCCGTCCAATTGGATCCCTTCCAAGGAGATGTTTTACAATGACGATTTCTTGGTCGCGGCTGGCTTGCGGCGGGTCGAGGATAGAGGTATACCTTGTAATAATTTCCAAGTAAATGCCCTCGTCCTATTTTCAGGGTCTTAACCATGTTTCCTTTTCTTATGCAGACTCGGCCAAGGCGAAACTCAGAAAATCTTGGAGAGGAGATATGAGTTCGTCCAGGTTCACAAACAAGGAGTTCAGAAAAACTGGTGTTGAAAAAAGGACGGACACCCTGGTATGAATTTTTTATTTATTTCTTTTTTGCTGGACGAGTCTCTTCTTTGAAGAGCAAAACGTCCTGAATTGCCTCTAGACGGGCTCTCCCTCTGGAGGGCAGAACGTCCAAAGTTGATTTCGGACGACCTTCTCCTTCAATGACTAGAGCGTCCTGAAGTGGCTCTGGACGAGCTCCCTCTCTATGGGGAGAACATCCGAAGTTGATTCTGGACGACTTTCGTCTTGTAAGGACAAAACGTCTTGGGATGGTTTGGACGAGCTACCTCTTCGTGGAGCAGAACGTCCAAAGCTATTTTTGGACGTCTTCCTTCTTCGAAGGATAGAACCTCCTGAGCTTATTTGGACGGTTTCCTTTTTCTTCCATTCTTCTCTTTTGATTAATCATTTTACTTAATTTTTTCAGAAAAATGCCCCAACGTCCAAGGCGTTGGCGGAGAAGGCGGCCTCCAAGAAAAGACCGACCACCACCAGTGATGCTCCTCCTCCAAAAAAATCAAAGGGGTTCACAGCAAAAAAGAAGAAACCATCACGGCCTGCTCCAAAGCTCGTGGTCAATATTCCTGCTGAGGACGACCCTCCCAAGGCCGAGGAAATGGCCTTGGTCACCTATACGGGCCCTGTCGGCCCACTGGCCACTGAGCATCCGGACGCGGCTGCTCTTTTGGACGGAGCAGGGACCCAACCTGTCATGCCGGACGCGGTTGTGAACGGGTCCGCCTATTCTAGGCCAGTTGCCAAACTGGTTTCCCAGATGCTGGAGGCATACAGGACGGCCTCCCGATCCTCTGGTGAGTCTTATTACTCGAATATAGTTAGAACCCTGCGCGTTGGTGGGCGGCCAATGAGTCCCTCCAACCGTCAGACTGTCGTTATACCCGTCAGAAATACTGACGAGTCACCTCTTTCAGATAAGGGGAAGGGCATAGCTGAAGAAGCTTCGGCCGGCTCTCCAACTCTATCTGATGATGAGTCTTCGGCCGCTTTTTCGAAGATGAGCTCGGCTGACAGAGAGAAGCTCAAGCTGGAGCTTTTCAAATGCTTCCCTGAACCTTACATCAAGGGTTTGAGGGGAGCCTCATCACGGCATGTCGGCTGCATGTCTCAACTGGCTACAGAGGTAACTTTTTCCTTGGACGTTTTGAATTCTATACTTAGATACTTCCTCCATTCCATAATAAATGAAACACTTCTCCAAAAAAGATCTCACATAAAGGAGAGAAGTGTTTCACTTATTATGGAACGGAGGAAGTATATTTTTTTAATTTTGCATCCGTCCTAACACTTTTCGTCTTTCCTTTGACAGCTCTTTGCTCGCAGCTTTATTGCCGAAGACTGGGTAAGGCAGCTGAGGAAAGAGAACAAAAAACTCTTAACTGACGTTACCAAAGCTGTCGACCATGCCCATTTTTCCATGGCCGAGCAGGAGTTACTGCATCAGCAGTCAAAGGTGGCCTGGGAAAAGCGGTCAACCGAGATGGAGGCCCAAATCAGAAATTATCTCCTCCGGCTGACAAGTCTTCTGGACGAGAAGGATGCTCTCCAGGACGAAAGGAATGTGGCCTTGTTGGTCGCGACGGAACTCAGAAGAGAGAACCGCTATCTCCGAGGGAAGAGCAGTATGCTGAAGCTGGAACTTTCGGCTACCGAGGAGGCGGCCAAGGAGGCTATGAACGAAGTGATTGAAACTTCGAAAACTTGGGTCGTGCAGGCCTTTAAAATGTTGGCTGAAGAGGACGACATCCCTAGGTTTGTTCGCCGGCTAGAATTTCAAGAGAGCCTGCACAAGGCTAACATTAAAGGGGAGGAACCCCCCGTCTTCCAAGAATCTTCAGAAGATGAGGCGGAAGACGAAGCTGAAGCCCAGGACGAAGAGAACTAACAACACTCCTCCGGATGCTTAACTTTTCCCATTTTCCATCTTGGTCGCAGGCCACTTGTAATTTTTTGTACTTTTGCTTTAGATTAGCTTGTAATCTAACTTTTAGATTAGCTTGTAATCTTTCCTTTTATTTATAAAAGAGCTATCTTTTTCCATTTCCAATGCTTTATACTTTCATGCACTAGACGCCTTGTTTTGATCAAATATTTATGCCTAAGTAGGAAAGCAATTCGTCCTAACACACTTCATCTGATCCAATGGATCTTTGTGGCCGGATATATCAAGACGCTTATCAGTTGCCTAAGTTGAAAACTTGTGAGTGTAAAAACTGTTTAAGTAAATAACTTGTTCGGCCTGAATTTTGGCTATCATTCGTTATTGGAAAAAGATTTAGTTACTTTAATAATTTAGGTCCCTATATGCCCCCCTTCTTGGACGAGGAGGTCTTAGTGACCTTCCGTTGCTTCAAGAAGGAAACAAGACCATAATTTGCTTAAATAAGTTGGACGTTTTATCACAATGATTGTAACCCGTCCATCTTTGTTAAATTGTGAAATAACTTGTTCCTTTACTAAGGTTGTTATTTCTAAGTTTGGGCCTTTGGACGGAAAGTAGGATACCTTTACTAAGGCGTCCTAATTCCAGCCGACCTTGTTTAGGAGACGTTTAACTCTTTAAGTAAACAGACTGTCGGCCGATTTTATGTACTTATCCATATTAGGATGATAACATGTTGGCCGATCTCCTAATAGAAGGTGTTTTTACTTGCTGCTCTGTTATTAGTTAGCTTTGGACGATAGTATGTAACTTAAGCAAATAAATCAAACAGAGAGACAGTCATAGGAGGGAAGTAGAACTGCATTATATGAATTTTGCTTGACGAAGAGCCAAGGTACATGTATACATTTCTACTTTTTTTCATTGCCAGACACTAAGAAAAGATTACACTTTTTCAAGATATCTTAAACATAGTATTTTTTCAAAGTATCAGAATTCCACGTCCTAGTAATGGAACGTCCGTCCATGCTTTCCAGACGAAAGGTGCCATTCTGAACTACTTCGACGATTTTTTAGGGTCCCTCCCAATTTGGAGTGAGCTTTCCTAGCTCCTTAGCTCGGCCTACTGCTTCCATCTTCATCAAGACGAGATCTCCCTGCTTTCAGCAACGCAACCAAGGCGTCCTTGGTTTCAGAACTCAAGACGGATCTAGTCTTCAATGTCCTCTCCGGACGCTCTGGTCTTAAACAGATTTCTACTGGGCTTTCTACTGGCTCTAGACGTTCTAGTCCCAAGCTCATAATTGCCATAACTTCCTCGGATGAATTCTTCTCTTCTTTTATAGCCAAACACCTCCTTTTCTTGCTGGGTAAGAGCATTGACAGCTTGCCCTCTTGCAGAGGCTTTGCCTGCGCTTTCTCTACCTCATGCTTCAACTCAAATATATGCCCTTTCACTTTTTCGGCCGACTCTTCCTCTATGGCCTTTGGCCGTTCTGATTTCTCTTTCCAGGACGATGGTCTCAATGTAGTAAGGTAGCATTCTCTTGCCGCCTGCTGGTCTCCATACAAAGACCCAATTTTCCCATTATCACACTCAAATTTCATGAGCATCAGGTGAGTAACAATGACAGCTTTGATCTGATTTAAGGTAGGTCGTCTGAGGATGACGTTGTATGCCGTCAGATCTCATATTATAAGGAACTTCACAAAAAGCGTTCTTGCAGCTTCTTTGTCTCCAACTCTGACGGGTAGGGTAACCGTCCCCATAAGATGAATTACCTCCCCACCGAAACCAATGATCGGATGATTTACTGGAACCAATTCATTTTCATCAAACCTTAATATTGAAAGACAATCCGCGCTGATGATGTCGGTGGAACTTCCTGTATCAATCAGGATCCGTCGCACCCGGAGATTAGCAATCTTCATTTCCGCCACCAGCCGGTCGTCATGAGGGGTTCTTATCTTTCCCCGATCCTGCTCACTGACCACTATATTAGGGAAGGGATCAGCCTCTCCCTGATTGGTGAGCATTACCTGGCTGAGTTCCCTTAGATAGTTTTTATGGCCTCGAGTTGTTGGACCTCCAGCCGCGAATCCCCCACAGATTACCATTACAACATCTTCATGAGTACTTTCGTCATCTTTCCTTCTTCCTTGACGAGTATCTTTTTTCTGGAATTTGCTTCCTGACGAAGGTAGATAAGAGTTCATTTTTCCCTTTCGGGCCAAATCCTCCAATGCTCTCTTGAGATGCTTGCACTCATTCGTCTCATGACCATAATCCTTGTGGAAATGACAGTACTTACTTTTGTCCCTATTTATGTAGGGTGTTTTCATCTTTGCCAGCGCCTTGAATTCATGCTGATCTTTAATTTTCATGAGAATGAAATACTGATCTTTGTTGAACTCTATGGGCTCAACTGAGGCTGCCGGCTCAGACCTCCTGCTCCTCTTGGACGAGGTGGTCATTGAAGTCATCGCCCAAGTTTCAGCTTTCTTGGGGAGACTCTTTTTTGGCTGAACTGCCTCTTCAGCTTTCTTTACCTCCGGCTGTTTGGCTTCTGCACAAACTTCTGTGGCATGGATGAATGCTTCGGCTTCTTTCAGAGCTTCTGTTAAGGTTGTTATTTTCTTCTTCACCAAATCAAACTTAAAGCTACCCGGTCTTAAACATCGGATGAAGGCGTCAAACGCCACTCCAGCATTCAGATCCTGGATCCGCAATGCTTCCAGGTTCAACCTCTTCACATAACTTCTTAAGGCACTTTCGGCCCTTGCACTACCTTTCCTAAATGCATGCTTGTCTTTTGTTCTTGACGGTTTGTCATAAATGGCTAGTGAACAAGATACTAAGCTCAGTGAAGTTGTTCACTGAGTTGGGAGGTAAATTGTTGAACCACTTCTGCGCCACTCCCTTCAATGTGGCCGGAAAGTTCTTACACCATGTAGCATTGTCAACACTCTGAACGTACATCTGGTGTTTGTAAGCTGACAAATGATCGTCTGGATCCGTTGTACCATCAAAAGGCTCAATCGTCGGGAGTTTAACCTTTGGGAAAGGAGGAGACTCCATGATTCTGACCGAAAAGGGAGTCGACCAATTAATCTGGAGTGCCCCAGCCTGACCCTTAGTGGGTATGAACTCCCTGCGGTACTCCTTCAATACTGTGTTTGAAGAGATGTTAGCTAAGGTCTGACGCCTATACACCATTGGCTACAAAACTGTCTTCTCTTGCCTTGGCTGAATGGCCGAAGGTCCATGACTTCTTCCTGCTGTTTTAGATGGAACTCTCAGTGATAGATCTTTCATGTAAGGAGTAGAACTGGAGGCTGAATGCTGAAGAGCAGCAACCCTCTTGGCCTCCAGGTACTCTCTAGCGTCCGTCTCCATCTTGTGTCCAGTGGGAGGAATATTATCTCCTGGACGGACTACCAACTTCTAGTCCATCTTCCTCCTTGACTCGCTAACAGGTGGCTGCTTTCTCTCTGGCCGTGGTGGCCGGCTGGTCCCTGGACGGCCTTCTTGAGATCTTCCTCTGAGTGGCTCAGCAGCCTCCCTTCCTGGGCTTATCTGAAAGAACAACATGTTGCTCTTAATCTGCTCTTCCATAACAGCGGCCATTCTGGTTTGGAAGTCGTTTAAGACAATTTCCAGGTGACCAGCTGTCACTGGACGATCAAGATTTTCCTGGATGACAGGGGTCACAGTCCTTCCCTCAAGATGAATGACAGCATGGTGCCTGTCCCGTCCTCAGGGTGGCCTCTCGTCATCCACAGTATCCTCTACTTGAACCCTGAAACTTCTATTCCTTGCCACGTTTGATGAGTGACAATCCGTCATTGTTGCGTCTCCCCGCAGACGGCGCCAAATGTTACGTAGTATGAAACTAGTAAGCTAATACAACAACTCCCAACTTCAAGTTCTTAATTTGGAGACTTTTGCAACAATGACTGGGCTCAGATCCCGATACTGAACTCCGATCAGCAACCTGCAAAAAAGGGACCACCCTGGAGGTTTGGGTGGTATTTCCCCCTCCGATGCTTAAGTCAGATATCAGGGATATGAAGGGACTTTTAGAGAGAGAGAGAGAATTTATGGCAGAACAACAGTACTATGCTCTGAAAAACGTACCTTTTCCCTGATTTCAAGGACTATTTATACTGTTTGAGATGACTGTTGTACCTTGATGTCACCTTAATTTAGGAGCATCTGATTGGTTAAGCAGTAAAATGATGACACGTGACAGGCATTGATTGGTCAGCACACCTCATCTATATACAGGAGTATAAGATGCTTTAGCTGGGCCTAAGTACAGGTTTGGGCCATAAGAGTGATTTTAGTACCTCCTTTTCCTCAGAAAAGTGTACTTTAGCCCACATAACTTTATGACCTATGTACTTTACCTCCATAAGCTGGTGCCACATGTAAGGCTAGGATGGAGCCATGTATCATCTTGGTAGCCCTTGATTTTTAGGCTACAACAATTATTAATTTATGATTATTAATATTATTTATTTATAACTATCATTTAACAATATATCCAAAATACTATTATTACTTATCATTATAATTATTATTTAATATTCATATTATTATTGTTTAAAATATTATTTATATATTTATTACATTCAATTTAATTCAATTTAATTTAATTCAATTCAATTCAGTTCCAATAAGTTCAGTTCAGTTCAGTTCAGTGCAGTTCAGCTCCAATAAGTTCAGTTCAGTTCAGTTCAACTGTTTTATGCTGAAGAGAATAGGCCCTTAGTGTTCACGCTTTAGATTTGCTCATATTTTTTGTATAATGTACTACTTCTTTCATTACTATTTACTTGTAATATATCGACTTCTATATTATTAATCTACTTATCTTTGATTATCTAGTATGATTTATAATGTATCTCTTCCGTTTACAAATTAAATAATTGTTACACACTTTTTATGCATGTCATTGCCCAGCTTTAAGGACTTATATCACAAAATGTGTATCCCTCCAGTTTTTATTAATTTACCCACTTTTGTGGACAAAACGTTTATTAGGAGAAATAGATATGTGGATCATAGAAGAAAAGAGAGGGTATTAATTTATTGACATATTGTTGTGAAGTTAATGTTGTGGGCCAAGAACATTAGAGTGAGAAAGTAAATATAATAATAAACAAATGGCATGACCATTCTAAAAACAGAAAAAATGGGTAATTAATAAGAGACAGCCCAAAAAGTAAACTGGGTGAACTTATAAAAACCAGCGAGGATAGATTTATTATAAAAAATACATCTTAATAAAATATATATTAAGATCGAATCTAACAAAATCTTACATGATAATGTTTTTATTTACAAACAAATCACAAAACAAAGGGCAAAGTTGAAATTTGTAAATAATGTAAAATGTTAAATTGTAACAATTAAAAAAGACGGAGGCAGTACAAAATTAAAAATATATTCATGTAGGATCTTATTAGATTCGTCTCGATGTATACTTTCAAATAGGATTTTTTAACTAGAATAATACAAACTTTTGTACATACTTTTGTCACATTGCCCTACTGTAGGAATTTTGAAAAAAAGTATGTATTATTTAAAATAATCAAAAGTTTGTATTATTGCGAGAAAACAGGTAAAAGTTTGTATTATTGTAGTTAAAAAATCCCTTTCAAATATCCACATTTTTATAATTTTTAATTGAACATATTAATAATGAAGATTGCAATAGGAAGTGTGCAAGTGCAAATGTTGCAGTAATATAGTACATTAAAACAGAGAAAACATTACATAAAAAGCTGACACTTTTTTGCAAGTTAGAGATAACATTGCATATAAATAAATTCGGATAATTTTACAATGACTACGTGCATTTTTATTGTAGCTATGATAACCAAAAATCTCAGCCACTCCAGCCTCAAAAACCACCCTCCTCCACTCCCTCATCCTCGAAATACACATAACCCAGCCATAACCACCATGAACTCTACCCACCAAATCCTATCAACACCACACTCACCACCACGAATCTCGAATCACCCACATAATAAAAACCGCAAACCACCCCAATAAATCACCAAAGCAAAACATCCCCACCATTATTTATGGGTGGGGCTAATTTCGGGGTAGGGCGGTGGATTTTAGGTAAGGGGTTAATTTCTTGTACGTGAAGGGTTGTTACGGGGGTGGGCGATGGGTAATGGGTAGGGGGTTTGATTTCGGGTAGTTGAGGGGTTGTTGTGCGTGTTGCGGCTATTCTATAGGTGGGTGAAGGGTTATTTTGGGGTGGAGGGGAATTGATTCGATTGGATGAGGTGAGATTTTGGTGTTGGTGGTGGTAAAAGGGTAGGTGGCAGTGGGGGTAGGGTAAGGGAGAAAGATAGTGGAGGGAGAGCAGTAGAGAAGAATGAAATGAAACACTAATAACATAATTGCTTATTGCTACGGTGATATTGTTGCGGTTTTACCCATATGCAGAAATATATCACGTAAAAAGAAAAAAAAATATAAATAACCATATTGCCGCGGTTTCGGCCGAAAACCGCAGCAATATGATTTAACATGATTTTTTTTGGAAAAAAAGTTGACTATTTGACCAGATATATTGCTGCGGTTATTGTCAAAAACCGCAATAATATATAAAATAATATTAAAAAATAATATTTTAATATATTGCTGCGGTTCTTGCTAAGAACTGCAGCAATATCATTAAAAAATATAAATAAAAAAAAGTATAAAAGATGCGTGTATTAGTTAGGGTGTTTTTCACTTGTATTCTCTCATCCTCTCAACCTCTCACACGCCGTTACCCTCCTCTCAACCTCACTCTGCTCTCAACGTTTCATCTCTCCTATATTTTCTGATCTCACCGGTCCTTCGTCGACCGTTCTGAACGACTAACACCGGCGCTCCCTTCTCTATCCATCCATTCGTTCGTTCAATTCGTCCAACCTCTTCGTCAGCCGTTCGTTGTTCGTCCAACCTCTTCGTCGGCCGTTCATTCGTTCGTCCAACCTCTTTGTCGGCCGTTCGTTCGTTCGTCCAACCTCTTCGTCGGTCGTTTGTTGTTCCTCCAACCTCTTCGTCGGCCGTTCTTGTTCCTCCAACCTCTTCGTCGGTCGTTCGTTGTTTCTCCAACCTCTTCGTCCGCCGTTCGTTGTTCCTCCAACCTCTTCGTCGGCCGTTCGTTGTAGGTGTTCTTGGCTCGTGGCTCCGGTCTGTCGCGAATTCTTCAAGTCCAGGGCGATTTTTTCAGTTTTTAATTGCAGTTTTATTTTAGGATTTTGTTTTTTTAATTTTTCAGTTTCTTATTTTTTTTCATATATTTTTGTTTTCATTATATGTTTTGTAATTAGTTATTTTGTTGTAACTCTTGTTTTTTTATTTCTGCTTTTTCATTTTACTTTTTGATCTTTTGTATTATTTATGTAACTAGCTTTTTATTTTTATATATTAATGAGATTCATATGTCGTTTTATTTTAAGTTCATCCGCGAATTTGTGGATAGGGGATTGGTTAGTGGTTTGATTTTAATCTTTAAAATTTTAGTGCAAAATCCAAAAAAAAATAAATAAATATTATTTTTACCTGTACAGGACCTATTGCTGTGGTTTCGGGCAACAACCGCAACAATATATGTTGTATTAGTCTGATATAAAATAATTATATTGCTGCGGTTTTGCCTAGAAACTGCATCAATATGTTCCAATATTGTTGCGGTTAAAAACCGCAGCAATATATTATTTACCTATTAATTGTTGCTCGCCCAAAACCGCCGCAATATGCCACTTAAAAACCGCAACAATAAGCATTTAATCTACTATTGAAAAAAAACGGAGGAAGAAGAACCAGAGCAAGCAAGGAAGAAGAAGTAAGTGCCACGTAAGCAATTTACCTGCATCGACAAGTGACTAATTGGTCATGCCCTACTAGATGAACTTTGGCAAAAGTTTGTATTATTGCGAGAGAACGGGTAAAAGTTTGTATTATTTTAGTTCAAAAATCCTTTTTTTTTATCTTGATGTTCATATTTGTTTTTTCCGTTAGTCTATTCATGTAAGGTTTTTTCCGCTACTGTTAGTATAAATGTCGTTTAAAGTTACCTAGTAATTGTAAAACCTACTTTGCATTGTTCGAATTATTTTTAAATCATTCATAATTAGAATTATTAACAACCTAATAACTATAATTGTTGTTGTTGTTATCAATTTTTTTTTTATCTTGATGTTCATATTTGTTTTTTGATAGTCTCGAATGCACACATTTAGCTATTACTATGTGCAAGCATGTATTATAAAACTAGTATTTCGGCTCAGGCCATGCCGCATGTTAGTTGCAATTATCAAATATTATTATTCATAATCATAAATCTCATACTTGATTTTATTAGCTTTTCTTAATATTTTGTCTAGTGCAAAATTGAAAAATAGACATCATGGCATGAAATATTTTTTAAAAAAAACTTTTAAGAAATTAGGGATAGAAATAACTAATAGAATTAGGGTAAAGAGAATGTTATTACTTAATAAAAGTATAAAAAAGCTTGTCTATGTCTTAATGATTGCATATAATCATAACACTTTGTTATGTTTTACTTTAAAATATTAAGCATTGAAACTGTAGTGGATTAGTAGTTAAACTCTCATATTTTATATCAAAGGTTATGTGTTCGAATCCTAGTAATTACATATTATTTATATTTTGAAAAGAGAGTATAAACATGTGTATTAGAAAGTTGAGTAGAGTGTCACGTGACACCGTTCTTTTAATAGACACACCTTTTAATATATTTGTATAGATGTTGAATTTTAAAATACCTATTGCATTGAATTTAACAAGATCATACATAATAATATTTTATTTTGACATTAGATGACATTAAATGAAAATTGCAAGCATTCAAAAGAAATCCTAGAAAAAAGTTTCTAAACTAAGACAATCTAATCAAAATAGTAGGTTATATTAGGCTATTAGTTTGCTAGGCTAAGCAATTTTGTCTTTTCAGAGGAAAAGAGGATTCTTCTTAACTAGGTTATGTTGTTTTTCTATATATATATTTTTTGGTGAATAAAAGGAGCTGAGCCCCAGAACAACACCCACGAGTTTTTCTATACAATGTCAATACACATACCATATTTATCTTTCTAAAAAATTAGTTTAAAATCAATAAATTTGTCACGAACAATTTAAGTCAATTATGTTTGACTCACATTAATTAAAATATCAAGTGGATCGATTACGAATATTTGGTGAATCAATTAGATTAATTATTAGAGAGTTCATGTGCCTTAATGGGAATTCACATGGGGAATCCAAATGTTGGGTAGTTTAGTGACGATAAGATCTTAATTGATGCTCTGTGGAATAAAGTCATAAAAATTGCTGGGTTTGCTTGGATTTTTGATACTATAAATCATACCGTTTTGCAAGGAGGTGGTATGTATCGCCTTGCTAATTTACCCCATGTAGAAGCTCAAGCGCTCCTCGATTCTCTATTTGAATTTAGCACCATAATTTACATTGGTTACTGTTCTAACAGATTGTAGTAATCCCATTTCCTCCCTTCAGTCAAGTTCTATTACCCCTTGCTCCATCTCCTGGACTTTCCGTTAGATTTTAAGCTTGACAAATTAAATAATTTACACTTGTGTCTTCTCCTCATAGTAAATCGTCAACAAGTTCACAAAGCACATAATATGTCTAACTTTGTGCACAAACTTGTACAAGATTCACTGTCTAATTTAATTTGTTATGGTACCTATTATGTTTTCTTTCCTGTTTTGCTTGTCTCCCCATTGCAAAAAAAAAAATATATATATATTATTATCACTTTCTCGATACTTCTATTTCTTAAAAAAGAATTGGTTGATCTCATGTCTCCCAAACTAATTTCGAAGAGGGTAGGTACACATATTGTGTGGTTGATCTCATCTATCCTATCATAATATTAAATGAAAGCGGGTAGGTACACTCTTTTTACAAAGGGAAAATGGAGTCTCTATATATTGACATATCCCGCCACCATCATCTATATACCATCACAAGTGCACAACTACCAAACTAAATATTCCATACACACTTTTCTTGTTAGTACCAAACCAGAGAGTAATCCCCTCCTCTCCACCAATATAAGGCACAAAAATGGTAGAGATCATAACATCAACTCCAACATCAACACCAGCAAGTACATTCAAATGGGCAAAAGATGGAGGGTCAACCGAAACAATCCAACCAACCTACATCCTATCCGAAGAGAAGAGGCCACAACTCTCGGAAGTTGCGCCAGGTTCGATTCCTTTGATCGACCTTTCGGAGCCAGAAGAGATAATAAGGGAGAAAGTGGTGAAAGCTTCTGAAGAATATGGTATATTTTACTTGGTGAATCATGGAGTTGATCCCGAGCTATGCAATGAGACGTTGAAAGCCATTGTTGAATTCTTTCAATTGCCTCTTGAGCAAGGAAGAGGTCTACTCCACAGCACAGATCACAAAAAAGATGTCAAGATATATAACTATCATGAACCTGATGGTGATAAGCGTGTTCCTGGTTGGAGTGAGGCCTTGACTCACCTCTGGCATCCCTCAGATGATTCTTTCCTTGATGCTCTCCCTGCTAATATTCCTCCCCAATATCGGTATCATTTTTCATCCTTCTTTTCGAATACCTAAATAAAATGCAACGGTTTAACTTTTATACTATTTATTAACTCTGAATATATTTTCTATGAGCATATAAAACTTAGTATAAATTTTATTATATACGTAAAATGCTAATATGATAAAAAATAATTGACAGTGAATTGATACGCACATATGCAAAGGAAGTTGGAGTGTTATTTGCCAAATTGTTTGGGTGGCTATCTGAAGGATTAGGACTAGAAAAGGAAGCATTAGAGAAGAATATGGGAGAAAAGCTCAAATTCTACAAGATGCAAGCAAATTTCTACCCACCATGCCCAAACCCAGAACTTACCTTAGGATTGCCTGTTCACAATGACATGGCTGCCCTCACCATCATCCGTCAAACTGAAGAAGTGACTGGCCTTAACATTATTAAAGATGGCAAATGGATGGCCGTTGAGCCTATTCCTAATGCCTTCGTCTGCAATATCGGAGATACTGTCGAGGTAATTTTTTACATGTTTTTTTATTAAATGTGGAAGTTATCAATAATTTATATTTATCAACGTATTAATATTAGTACCTAATAGGTTGTTCGAATTGTATTTAATTTTGGGGCTGAAGTCATATTGTGGCTAATATTTCCACTACATTTAAGAGAAAAAAAATTCAATCTATATTAGTGTAAAAGAAACTTTCATACTTGGTCGCTTAAAGTGAGTCAGGTTGATGAAAGATCAAATTTAGTAATAACTAACATCGTGTGTTTAATACATTTATTGCCAGAACCGTTCAATTAAAGTTAAAATGAGTCATTTTTCATTAAAATTTATCACTTTTCTTAGTCAAGAAAGGTTACTTCAAAATAAAGGAAAACTTGTAACCTTCATTTAGTCACTTTCATATAATTAAAAGTGACTATTTGGAACAAATAATTTACCCTATTTGATAGATAACTTTTTGTGTTAAATCGGGTAGTTTTATACAAGTGATCCATTATGTACTAAACTTTACCCCATTGTACAATAAATTAATATACACATCGGTCTCATATAAAAAATTGGTGATTTAGCCATGTATCTTCGAGAATAATTGGGTTATTTAATTAGACAGTAGATTGAGTCAATTTTTGGTAAGTCCAAACACAACTAGTAAAGTAGTCTTATAAACCCAAAACCAAATTTCTACAGATGCAAATAAGTTGAAATGGAGTACTGCTTTTTAATTACTCAAATATTATGCATGATTAATAGTCATATAATTTGTTTTGCAGATATTGAGCAATGGAAAGTATAAGAGTGTGCGCCATAGAGCATTAACTAATAAAGAAAATATAAGAGTGTCATTAGCGTCGTTTGTGGCACCAAACAAAGAAACTATTGTTGGACCGATGAAAGAGATAGTTGATGAGCAGCACCCTCCTCGTTACGAGACCTTTCTCTATGCTGATTTCCATGAAAAATATGTCAGACCATGGTTACATCCTGGCAAGTAGATGAAGATAGGAATCATCACGTTGGTCAATTTGCTTTCCGACTTATATCACTTGGCAGATTGATGATTGGATCCTAGATGTTGGAACTGTTTTATTCAAAATAGTATTGAAGTATATGTTTTCGCTCGTACGTGTTTTGCTGTCTTAAGAAATAATTTGATGGACTTGTGCATTACATGTCCTCTAAGCTAGTGCGCCTTTTATTGTATTCTCTAAATAAATGCATGTTTGGTTAGGTTGCTTTTTTAAATGCGAAAGAGGGGAGAGACCCCTATTTGGTTAGGTTGTAGACCAATTGTTTTTTATGTTTATGAGAACTTGTTTTTTCTCGCACGTGAATTGTACGATTTTATATAGAGTTAGACTTATTTTCATGACCTTTAAAAAGTAGCAAATGCTGCTACTATTTAAATCAATAATGTTATGAGTCATATTTTCTTTAAATTCACTATTCATAGATCTTAGCAAATCTCAACCCTCTATCTATCCTTCTATTTGAATCACACGTTCCCTTCTTTTTCTCCTCTTCTTCACGTCTACCAATATCTCTCCTTCCATCCATCCCCTTTCCTCTTCGAAATTGAAAATTTTATGAAACCCTAGATTGCCACTGGCCGACTCTCACTTCCACCACAAATATCAAGCTAGTGATGATTTGCGACTTCGAGTGCTGGAAGCATTTGATAACGACGTCGATGCTGGTTCCCAATTCTCTCTCCTCCGACATCATCTTCTCGAATTTTCTATTCAACAACGATAATTTAAGAGATAAATGCAAGATTCTTGCCAACACTTATGGCTCCGCTTTTCCGCTCAAGATGGACCTTGTTCGCCAAATTCTTTCTAGGTTTTAATATATATATATATATATATATATATATATATATATTTCTTTCGTTTAGATTTCTTTGATTTGAGTTTTTTTTTCTTTATCGTTGTTTTTGTAATTTCGCCTTAGCTTTTAGTGATTGCTGTAAATTTGAATATGTTCAATCGAGACTGGTGCAAACCTTAAATGATATCTTTTTGCCGATTTTTGTTCTAAATTTTCGTGTGTTATGATGCTCAATTTGTTGCTAGTACTTAATCAACAATGATCGCTTGCCAAATTTTGTATTTTATACCTTGTGAATCTTAAAAGCGGAAATTTTCGCTGGTTTCATATGTTAGGAAATGGTTTATCTTTATTATATAAGGCAAGGGGGGAGCAATGGTGTCCTCTTTTGAAACGCCTATTTTGCCCCCCTTCCCTTTCTAAATTACGAAAGGAATGTCAAAATCAAAATCGGCACTCAAAGAAAACTACCTAAAATAAATTTACAACACTCACTCAAAAATCACTTAAAAGAAGAAACTTTACAATTCACCCATACAATTGAGAAAATCACGCAAATCACTCAAATAATCACGAAACTTTATTTAAACTTAAAATTAACATACAAACTAAAACTAGCTAATAACCTAGAACGTCAATACATACAAAAATATATACAAAAATTTACTTACAAATCACTATTCTCAAGAACCATTCACAATTAATGGTGGGTCATGATAAAAAATAGAGGTGAATTTGTAGTGAAATCAAAATTTAGAAGTTAGACAAGGAAAAAAATTATTTACTTTTTTACAGTGTTTCCTATATATAATGAAACTTTTACATATATTTGGACCTATTTTTTTTCTATTAAGTGAGAGATTTAAGTGACATAAACTAAACCAATCAAATTTTGCAACTAGAAACAATTATAGTTCGTATGTCTATGTTCAAATTGTGACTCTTATGCCGAAGAAAATTGAGTTTCTGTTTCGAAAAAAAATTCAAGCACGCATCGCGTGTAAAAAATTGTAGTCGGGATAATTGATTGTCACCTCCTACAGCAAATGGCATCTTGTGCTAAATCTTCCATTGCCTATGAGTCTAAAACCCTCGAGCCATTCCCTCTCCCACCCCTCCCAATTTCCATGCCTATCATAGCACAGAAATTGTACACCAATTTATCTTCACCTTCACTAGCACTTTTTGCAGAATTTTAAAAGTAAACTTAAAATAAAACCATCTTCTGATTCGAGGTTTCCAAGCAAAGGTTCATCAAGATTTAGGTCATCGGATGGTATAACCATGACGAGTATTGGCTAATCCGACCATCAAAGGTCCTATTCAAGATGCGATGAACTCTGACAACTATGATGGTAGTAAAACAACAAGAATGAGAGAGATACGATGACTGTGAAGTGTGAGAAAGAGAGAGACGTGGTGGAAGCAATGGCTAGGAAAAATAAGGGATGACAATGAGCGTGAATTGTAGAAGAAGAGAACAAATGTCCTACTTCTATAATCTATTTCATAGAAGGCTTTATTAATTGGCAACAACCAGGGAGAAATGGAACTCAAAACTTCTGTTTCTTTCGTTATTGTCAGCAAACAATCGGGGGGAATTAAGGGACTTTCTTTCTGTTTCATTTTTTTCTAATTCTCTCCCAAACCAAACCCCCCCCCCCCAAAAGGCCTGAATCAAATTGGCCCTAATTGGTTTCTTGTAATTTTCCATTGTTTGACATTTATATGTTAGCTAAGTCTTTCTTCGTCTTTAATTTATTTGTGATAAAAAAAACATTTTGAAGCAGAACGGACATTTTTGTTGCATTATACCTGATTTTTCTCAATAGAGGCTATACCTACTGCTGTCTAACCTTTACAGTCTTCTTTTTGCTGAAGCTTAGGTGATGGGGTTTTGAGTTTGGAGATTTGGATTATATGTGTCTATCGTCTAGAATGAGAACTAGAGACTTAATTTATAGTTTATTTCTTGTCAACGATCTAAATGCCTTATTTTTCTTATAGAACTTTTTGGCTCTATGTGCCAGTGGTTACTATGATGGGACCATATTTCATTAAAACATCAAAGGTTTCGTGATCTAGGAAGGAGATCCAACGGGCACAGGCAAAAGGGGTACCAGTATATGCGAAAAAAAAAATCAACGATGAGATAAGAGAGTCTCTTAAGGTATATTATGAACTATATTTAGTAATGTTTCTAATAATTGGATATGATGTCGTTCCTTTTTCATTGATAGGTTGTTCTTACACATTAGCCCGATTAGATTTCCGTCTTTAGACACGTAAATCTTACATATGGATGAAAGGCTTGTTAACTATTTTTCTACTGCTGAGTGAGTGTTTAAACTTCTTTGATCAAGTTATCCAATGCGTCTGATGTTTCTTCTGAAAGTTTACCTAGAACAAGAAATAAAAGCTTAGAATTTACTAGACTTACGAGGCCCAAGTGGCTTTAATACTTAATCATTGGATTGGTAGAGTTTGGTAACAAATTCAAAAATCAATGTAGGTAAGTCGGAAATTTAACATTGATATCGAATATAACATGTTGACAATAACTTTTAAATGATTATGTGTGGAATCACATATCAGTTACCAAATTGGAAAATAATTTCCATAAACTTTTGCAATGTAGTGTTTGAAATCAGAGTTGGTTTGAACGTGTAAAATTACTGTTGGAAACTACAATCTTACATTAATTTCTAATTGATGTGTTTGCTTTATGAAAAAGAAGATATCAATGAACTCCTATAAAATGGTTACGAAATTTAACCAATTGTTTTGACCGATATCGTTGAGAAATATGAATCTGTATTATCGAAGGATCCTTCCCTTCAAAGATCAAGTTAGTTCCCCTCTAAAGCATCCCAACATTTTGTTTAAATTGTTTGCTTGTAAGATTTTTCCCTTTTTAAAAATATCAGCCCATTTTTTCCTTTGTGAATTGTTTTACTTTTGTAATATTTTGGAGTTTGTTTATTCTTAGGTTTTATATGTTTCTGCTACTCAAATTTCCGTATTTCTTTATGAAGTTTCTATTATTTGATTTCTTAAGCTTTCACCTTTATGTGTTAAATTTGGTTGATTTGTGTATTTTTTGCAGATTCAAAGGAACAACTTTGTGTTTATGATTTAGATTGTTTCTGTACCCCTGTTGCCTGGTTGTATGTTCTCTGTCTCCAATTTTCAGTTTTAGCAATTATTTACGGAAAATGTGTCCTTTTCTAATTTATTTATGTGGTTCACTAATTGTGATAAGATCGATGTCTTTAAGTCCATCTATTGAGTGTTAATTTAGCTGTTTCCATGTATTAACTGAAATGTAATACTCAACTTTTACAAAGTTCATTTTTTCCCCTATATTTATTATTATTTTTCATATATATATCTTTAAGTCCATGCATATATATCTTTAAGTCAGCATATTGTTTTGTTTTCTAAGCAGCCTCCTCGTGTTCCAGAGCATAATGGACAAGTTCTTGAATCCTTAAATGAGGAAGATCTCAATATTGAGACTGGAGTATATGATCTTTCAAACAATGAAGATGGATCAATGACTGAAGAAGAAATTATTGAGCCGCCAGTTCAGTTGAATCAGAGAGCGAGTGTCATTATCACTTCAGGGCTACTTGTTCCTCAAGATGATGCACCCAAGAAATTTTATGCAGCAATTGTAAGCCTGCAACTCATTTAATTAGTTTTAATTTTTACTTCTCCGGAAAAATTAAACTGACAAACTGTTAATTATAGTTGAAGGCAATAAAGAAAAATTTAGCACCTATACCAATCAAAGCACCAACCACTAACGTCAGGGCCAAACCTCCAAGTAGGAACCCGAAGCAATTGTGAAATCTGCCCCATTATCTAGGCCATCAGTTTCAACAACTGATACTAGTCTTGGGGAAAAAGATATACCCGTGGGAGGTGCTTGATTCAATTCTTTAATGTTTTGTTGTATTGGTTATATTTTATTCAGAGGTTTGCAATATTGAAGATTTGGTTTTCTTATTTTGCTTTTAAACCTATTCAACAAATAGTTTTGATTATCAATTACTATAAATTTAATTTTAGATGTTTCCCCCGATATAAATCTCACCTTGGTCCAATCACCCTTGTATTTAGGATTTCTGTTTTTGTTGTATGTTCTAATTAAAAGGTGCAATGCATGAAAGGTTTAAACGACTTTAAATTACTTATAGCTTTTACTTTGTTCATACCACTATCAAGAGCATAAAAAGTGGCAAATGCGTGCTTACTTCCAGTTAGTCTATTCCATGATATGTTTTATAGTCAGTTAGATACACATGCTGAGTTATACAAGCAGATACATGTGCGTCTTCATGTCATCTATATAGCTTAAGTAAACTATTCTTCTAAGAAGGATGGTGTTTCGGTATCGAAAACGGTGCCGGACCCTTTGAGAGTTGTCCGACAGGAGATGGATGTCCGTGAGGGATCTGCAACAATGACAAACGTGAGCTACCCTCGGGGGTGTTTCGAGGAAACCCCCTCCGACGCTCAAGTCAGCTAAATACTCAAGAGGATTCTAGAGAGAGAGAGAGCTTAGAGAGAGAGAGATAGGCTATTTTTAGTATGAGAGAATGTACCTGCAGGAATAGTACTGGATGGCTATTTATAGGCGTACTATTCACCTGACAGGGCGTGTAATCTTGTGACACTTGTACTGTTGTGATTAATCTTGTCAGAGGGAAGATTCCCTTTACTTTGTCGTTTTCTATGGCCGCGACGGCAGTCTCGGCGCGAAGACAAAAGATGATGTTTCCTCTTTTGCGAATCCACGTCACCTCGGTTTGCTCCCGGGCAACTGGTAATGTCCGCTAGCAAACTTGGTCATACCGATACAACTAGCCCCCCAGCATCTTTGGCGGTCGTGACCGTCATGGATGTTTTAACTTGGTGACGTGGATAGATTAGGGTTCCATTGCTGATTGGTTCTCTTCTTACTTCCACGTGTCATCCTGGGGTGAGTCATTGGTTTTTGAAAAAGTGTAATCATTACTTGACTCTGGAATCCCGCTCGTTTTTTCCTTTTTAGACATTAGGGTATGTTGTATGATCGACACTTGTCGTTGATCCGTAGAGGCAGTTGATACGGTTTTAATCCTGACCTCTTATTTCGGTATTTAAAAGGAAAATTCCTTTTCATTTCCACTTTTACTCAACTTCTTCTCCTTCCTTCATACTCTTCTCTGGTTTTCTCCATTTTCTTGAGAACTCTGAAATCACTGTTTCCTGGCCCTAGATTGTTTCTTTTGCTTCGAAATTATCAAAGCTTGTTGCTTTCCTTCACCTTCTTCACAATTTCAGAAAAAGTTTGCTTTTTGGCTGTGTTTCTGGGTTTGCTCTGTGGGAATTCCTTCATCGTTGTTGCGACATTTTTTCCGGCGAACTTTTGCCTGAGAAGCGGTTTTTCGGGGCGTCTTTAACTTTCACGTATGTCTCTGTCCAGGTATCTTTTGCCTTTTAGTTTTTCTTTTCGTTTTTCGCTTTTATTTTTCTTCCTTGAAATCATGTCGGACCAGTCAGATAGTCAGAACTCTTTAGGAACTAACTTTATGACTGAGAGTGAGCCCTCTTCCCCTTCCCTTCATGGCGGGCCCAGCTCGTCAGATTCTAGCCCCCGAGACGGGAGGACTCGCCTCTTGGCCGACCTTCCTCTTACCTCTGACCGGGAGAAAGAGCTTAGATCTAAGTTTTTAAACGACCGTTCTTCTCCCGAACTGGCCAACTTGACCACTCAGTTTTTGACCGCTAGGATGAGTGGGGACAATCAAACACTTAAGGAATTGAGACACCAAATTCTGGCCCGTAGGACACTTAGGCATCCTCCCCCTGATGCTGTTTCCGGTCTGGATGTTCAACCCTTGAGGGAACATGCCTGGTTGGAGAGTTTAGCGGATGCTGGCGTCGTGACCGACCCCAGTGTCTTTGACCGTCTTGGCCGAGACCCAACTCCTTCTCATTCCTCTCACCCTCCTGTTGTCAATTTAGGTTCTGATAGCGACTCAATCACCAGCATGGATACTGATGCTCCTCCCTCTACTTTCGACCGGGACCAGGGTTTTCTTCCCCGCCAAATTGACATAGGTGAAAGCTCCAGTATGCCTTCCCCTTCTCGTCCTGAGCCCATTCCTGTCCGCAACGATGTTCTTCATTCTGGGATATGGTTGCCTCCCGATTATAGTCACGGACCCAAGACCACTGTTATCTGTAAGGTTTGGCGGTCAGCAGCTCTGGAATTAGAATACTGTAAGGTGGCGAAGGAGTTGTATGGCTTTCCACCTGAGTACGACCTGGTGATCCAAGCTGAGGGAGCCAGGGTAGTTGATTGTCCGGCAGGGCATGTAGCCATATATGCCCATCATCTTGAGTTTGGGTTGCGATTTCCCATGGACTTGGTGTTGGTGAAGATCTTGCAGGCTTTCAATGTCTGCCTTGCCCAACTGACTCCATTGGCCGTGAGGAATATCATTGCTTATATCTGGGTCTGTCGCTACTTAGGCTTCCCTGAGACCTTAAACTTGTTCCGCCACCTTCATTGGCTGAGACGGAATGGCTCTGCGGAAAGAGGATGGTGGTCTCTGATGACGGCCAAGGACAAGATAACCGTTTATCCAAAAATGAGCGGCCTGAAGAGTTGGCAGGGAGCCTTCTACTGTCTTAAGGTCCCGGATGATTTTCCTCTTCGCCGCCACTTTACCAAACCTTATCCTCTAATGGACGACGTTCCCAAGTATGATCTGTCCGAGGCCGAGAAGAAGGCTGTGAAGTATTTCGGCACTATGGATATGGTTGTTGAGGGAGAGGAGACCGAAATAAAAGCTCCCCGTATTTGGCTCCCACATGCCAAATACATTCTGGGTAACGGACCGCTGTCTGCCGTCTTTCTATGCCGGACTCATCCAGAAGGTGTGTAGTGTTATTCCTAGTCCGGCATTATACTTGGAATTCTTTTTGCTTTTATTCCTTTTTGCGTGCTGACGTACTAATTGGTTTACATTTTTCTTGTATTTGCAGGTGACGTCAGCTTAGATTTGGAAGAGTTGGGGTTAGACGATCAGTTACGTCCAATGTCTAACATCCCTGAAGAGCCCGTTTTTGACCATGATACCGTTCATGGTTTAACTGGTGGTCCGCGAGGCGCTGGCCGGAATACGGGACGGGGTGGCCGTGCTGGACGGACTGTCTGCCGTGCCGGTCATACATCGGGTCGTGCTCCCGGCCGGGGTGAGCCAACTCCATCCCGCTCTGCCATCCAGGTTCCCATTAACCGAGGTGGTAGCACCACCTCGCGTCGCCGCCCTAGGGACCCTGAGGTTGAAGTTCCTCACAAACGTCAGTCTGTGGAAGTTAACTCTGCAGACGTGACCGTGACTGGGGACCAAAGGCTGCCTACCTCTCCTGCCCGGGGACCGATGCCGGAGGTTCAGTTATCTCCTTCTTCCCTTCTCCGCAATCCCGGGACTGCCGTCGGATCCAGCTCCTTCACCCTCCCCCGCCAGAAGGTGTATGAGCTTCTGAGCCGGCCGAGCTTTCTCTCGGACTTAGGTCCGGGAATCTACTGTCGGGCCCAAGAGTAGATTGAAACTAGTATCGTCCCTCTTTGTGCGTCCGTGAAAGCTGCTCTGTTCCATCCTCCTTCGACTGCTGGCCAACTGTTTAGGCCAAATCTGGACGTGAGAGAGGATGAGTCCATTTTTGCGGACATCCCGGCCAATGGTGGTACTTTGGGGTACCGCCTTCTGAAAGGACTCCAACTACCTTTTGACCGTCCGGCAGATAAGTTGGTGGCGCCCGCTGCTCAGTTAGCTCACGACCTTGTCGTGGTAAGTGCATGCATTTTTCTTTCTTGCTTTGTTTCTTGTTGTTTTTTTTTTTTTTTTTTTTTTTTTGACTCTTTTTTGTGCTATGCTTTCAGGCCGGGAATTCTGCTGTTGAGCTTATAGCTCAATATTTGGAGTACCAGCGCCTGGCTGAGAGCGCTGGCGGGACCATCCAAGGCTTGGAGGCCGACAAGATTGGCCTTTCTGCTCAGATCTCTTAATTGGAAACCAGTCTGGAATCTGAGAAGAAAGCCAAGGCTGAGGCTGATAAGGAGCTGGGGAAGCTGCGCTTAAAAGCCAAAGAGCTAGGGGACCTGCAGCTGAAGAACTCTAACTTGGAAACTGCTCTCAAAGCGTCCAAGGATGAGAGGGAAACTGCTGCTGCTGAGGCCCGTCAAGCTGCTGTGGCGGACTTCAAGAGGTCTGAGGAGTTCGTTGGTCTTCTCGGCGAGCGGTATGACGGGGGCTGGGTGGCCGCTAAGAGGTGTGTCTGCCACTCCCATCCCAGCTTTGACTGGGAGCAGATGGAAGCCGCCTTTGGCGAGGGCGTCCACAGGCAACCCTTAGCAGATGAGCCCTATATCTGCTCCGAGGAGATTATTGCCAACATTTTGCCTACCGCTGAAGATGATGCGCCTCCTTCATGAAGACTTTGGCGGTCATCTTCAACCTCCTCTATAGCGTCCAATAGCTTGTAATAGTTTAGATTGTCAGCCTTTGAATGTCATGTAAACCTTGTTTTGACTTTTGCTACTGGATCCATAAATGCCTTGTTTTGAGTGGCTGACTAATTTTGTTTGTAGTTGGCCGCCAAGCCAGTAATTTATGATTTTCCTTTGATAGACAAATTTTCCTTGTATTCAATTTGAAGTTTTTGTGTCCGTTACGCTATATTAGTAATGTTCGTTTTGCTCATCGTGTCCGTTTAACCTTTCTGTTTTGCAACAATTGTTTGGCCTGTCATTTGGCCGCTATCGCTTGTCTTGCCTGTTATATGGCCGTTAGCGTTTATTTTGCCTGTTATGTGGCCGCTAATGTTTGCTTAGCCTGTCATATGGCTGGCACGAGTACTTAGCCTGTCATATGGCTATTAACTTTATTTAGCCTGTTATATGGCTGGTATGAGTACTTAGCCTGTCATATGGCTATTAACTTTATTTAGCCTGTTATATGGCTGGTATGAGTACTTAGCCTGTCATATGGCTATTAACTTTATTTAGCCTGTTATATGGCTGGTATGATTACTTAGCCTGTTATATGGCTGGTAACTTTTGTAACAATTAGTTCACTTTACTTAGCGAAAATATGGGGAGTAATGGACAAAGATAAACAGAATATATCGGAATGCTAACAGAGTTTTATTTATGTATAATGCCATCAAAGGCTCTCGGCCCATTACATTTCTTTTGGACTACACATAGTATTTCTTAAGGACGTCAGCATTCCAGCAGTTCTTCAGCTCTTTCCCATCCATTCCTTTGAGAATGAAGGATCCCGGACCTATCTTTCGAGCTACGATATATGGGCCTTCCCAATTGGCAGTTAATTTACCCCTGCATGAGCTTTTCCAGTGGCGGCTGTCCTTCGCAGAACTAACTCGCCTTCAGCTAACGGTCTTTCCAAAACCCTCTTGTTGTAGGCTTTACGGATCCGGTCCTTGTACACCGCTGATCTCAGCTCCGCTTTTAACCTTATCTCTGGCAAGAAATCCAGATCCTCCCTTAGTGCTTGATCATTCCTTTCCAGGGCCTGATGTTTTATCCGGTAGGTGGGCAAGCCTACTTCTACGCGAGCACTGCTTCTGCACCAAAGTAGCTTGAAAGGGCTTTCTCCTGTCGCTTCTTTCTCAGTTGTCCTATTTGCCCATAGAACAGTCGGTACCATCTCAACCCATTTTCCTTTAAACTCATCGAGCTTCTTTTTCAAGGCGTTCAAAATTTGCTTGTTAGCGGCCTCTGCCTGACCGTTACTCTGGGGGTGGCACACAGCGGAATATGCAAATTTCACGCGGAAGTCCGAGAGGAAAGCCTGAATGGGTCTGCAATCAAACTGGACCCCATGGTCAAACACGATCGCAGCCGGGATGCCAAACCTAGTCATGATGTTCTGCCAGATGAACTTTTTTACTTGGTTGGCCTTTATCTTTGCTGTCGGCTCCGCTTCGATCCACTTCGTGAAGTAATCTATACCCACAATCAAGAAACGCCTTCCTCCCGTCGCAGCAGTGAACGGTCCCAAGATATCCATTCCCCACTGTGCGAATGGTATCGGACATAGAATGGGCTGCAAGTCATTAGCGGGCCTATTTATCACCGGTGCAAACTTCTGGCACTTATCACATTTTTTCACATAACTTGCGCATCGGCCAACATGCTGGGCCAGTAGAATCCAGCTCTGAGTGCCTTTAAAGCCAGTGCTTTACCTCCAATGTGGTTTCCACAGACACCCTCGTGGATTTCTTCCATTATCTTCACGGCCTCGGCAGATGTTGCGCACTTTAACAGTGGCAGGCTAAATGATTTTTTGTACAACTCGTTCTGGTATATCACGTACCAATTTGCTTGTTTCTGCAACTTTTTGGCGGCCATGGGATCTGCTGGGAGCATTCCTGTTTGCTTGTACTTCACTAGCTCTGTAAACCATTCCCCTTGTTGGTCAATGCTGTTTATCACGGCCACTTTCTGGGCAATGCTTTTTTCCTTGAGGATGTCAACCGTTCCATTCCTTCTACCTGGAATGAATCTGAGCTAGCTAGTTTAGATAGGGAGTCCGCTTCATGTTCTCAGCCCTTGGAATGCTTCTACTTCAAACTGTTCCAGCTGTGATATGACTTCTTTGGCTTTCTCCACATACTTAACCATGTTGGGTCTCGGACCTTAAATTCTCCTTTAAGCTGACTGCTAACCAACTGTGAATCTGTTTTCAAAAGGACGCTTTTAGCTCCTGCTGCAATGCACATTCTTAAGCCAGCAATGGCTGCCTCATACTCTGATTCATTGTTTGAGGCTGGGAAAGCAAATTTGATGGCGTACTCGAAGGTGTTTCCTTCTGGGCTGGTTATCACAATACCGGCCCCAGCCCCGCTCGCGGCCGAAGAACCGTCTACCTCCAGCATCCATGATTCTTTTTCTTTTATCTCTGCCTCCTCATATGCCTCAGTCATGAAGTCCGCCAGTGCTTGTGCTTTTATGGCCGTTCGCGGCTTGTACTGAATATCATACTCCGACAACTCGATGGCCCATTTCAATAGGCGCCCAGAGGTGTCCATCCTTTGCAGAGCTTTCTCCAATGGCTGATTTGTTAACACCTGTATCGGATGACAGTCAAAATAGGGCCTTAACTTCCGAGCCGCTATAATAACCGCCAATGCCATTTTCTCTATCTGCTGATACCGGCTTTCTGGGCCGTTAAGGATGTGGCTGACAAAGTATATTGGATGTTGCTGTTTTTCCCTTTCTGTTATCAGCACTGCCGCTACCGTTTTGGGGAGGCCGAGATGTACAATTGCAGTGTGTCTCCCGCCTCGGCCTTGTTATTGTTGGCAGCTTTGCAAGGTGCTCTTGACGGCCGAGAAAGCTTTGCTCTGCTCTTCTCCCCATTCGAACTTTTTATTCCCCTTAGCAATGCGAAAAAACGGAAGGGCCTTATCAGCCGACTTCGATATGAATCTCTCAAAGCGGCCATCCTTCCGTTAATCTCTGGATGTCTTTGACGCCTTTGGGCTCTGGAAGGCTCAAAATTGCTTGAACCTTGTCCGGGTTCGCGTCAATGCCTCTTTTGCTCACCATAAACCCAAGAAATTTTCCTGCTCTCACGCCAAAGACACACTTCTTTGGGTTCAATTTCATGCTGTATTTTCTCAATGTTTTGAATGTTTCTTCCAGATCCACCAGATGCTCTCGGTCCGTTTTACTCTTGACAATAGAGTCGTCCACATACACTTCTATTTACGCCCTTTCTGAGCCGCAAACTTCTGGTAGGTTGCCCCAGCGTTTCTCAGGCCGAAAGGCATTGCCTTATAATTGTAAACACCCCCATCTTGATGAATGCCGTTTTCTTACGGTCCTCTTTTAACAAACTTGATCTGATGATACCCTGAGAAGGCATCCATGAAACTCAGTAGTGCATGTCCGCTAGTAGAATCCACTAGCTGATCTATCCTTGGCAGAGGATAGCAGTCCTTAGGGCATGCCCTATTCAGGTTTTGAATCCACGCACATACGCCATTGGCCGTTGGCCTTCTTCACCATGACTACATTTGCCAGCCATTCAGGGTAGTCACAAGGCTCGATAAAATCAGCCGCTATCAGCTTTTCTACTTCTTCTTTGATGGCCTTATTTTTTCGGCCGAGAAGGCTCTCTTCTTCTGCTTTACCGGTCGGACTGCGCTGTCGACGTTTAAACGATGGACCATCACGGCCGGGTCTATTCCCGGCATCTCGTCCGCTGAGAATGCAAATATGTCAGCATTTTCTCTTAGGAGAGTTACCAGGTTTACCCGGACCTCTGGGTCCATGTCCATCCCGACCGCGACCGACCGAGCAGGATCATCTGCCAATCTTCTTGTTAGTTCTCCATCAGGCTGTGGCCTCGGCTCATCCTCTGGCCGGGACTCCAACTCTTCTAGCGGCACTTCTTACTCTTCCGGACAGTGATACTTCCTCTTCTTCATTACTTCTTCTCTCCTCCTGAGTTCTTCTCAGGGCCCTCCTCTGTTTTCTTGAGGGGGTTCCGGATTTTCTACCGGAAACCTTCTGGCCGGTTGCTTTAAGGTTGTTAAGTAGCATGATCTTGCCATCTCCTGATTCCCTTCAATCTTGATGTGATCCGTCATTGGAAACATACAACATGGTCAGGTGGTAAGTTGAGACGACACCTTGGACGTCATGAATGAAGGCGTCCAATGATTGCATTGTATGCTCCCGGAACATCCACTACCAGAAACTCAGTCATGACGTCTCTGGCTGACTCATCCTCCCAATACGTACTGGGAGTGAGATTAACCCTTCTGGCACCACTGATGCCCCTGTGAATCCAATGACGGGATATCGACCGGCTTCAAGTACTCACGGCTCAGCATGAGCTTTTCGAATGTTGATAGTACAGAATATTGCGGAGTTTCCTCCATCCACCAAAATTCTATGTACCAAACAGTTTGAGACTTTCAGTGTTACTACCAGCGGATCATCATGAGGATACACCACATGCTTTGCATCCTCCAGAGTAAATGACATGGCCGGCATTGCTGGCGGATTCTTCCATGGCAAGCTGGCGTTGAAATTGACTTGATGTCGGAACTCCTTCAAACTCGCCTTTGCGCCGTTAACATTTCCTCCATGGATAGGACCCCCACTGATAACGTGGATCTCGCTGATCCGAGATTGAACATTTCGAGTCACGGGCTTTACAAGATCACCTTCTTTTGTCTGGGCCTTGTACTGACTGAAATAACCTCTTCTTATCAGATCCTCCAGGTTATCTTTTAAGTGCCGGCAATCCTCAGTTATGTGGCCGTGATCTCCATGGAAATCACACCATTTACTTTTGTCACGATTTTTGTGGAACATCTGTCTCGGACGTTGCCACTTATCACTGTCCTTATTCATCAGAAAAATTTGGCTTCTAGAAGTGGTGAGTTGAGTATATGCATCGACCCTATCCTTGCGTTCACCTCCTTCCCGGCCACTCTTTTCACGATCTCTGCGATCGCGATCATACCTTTCATTCTCCCTGTCTCGGTCATTTCCCCTCTTGACCATGTTTGACTCCTGCTTTCTTTCCTCTCGGCCCCGATCCGCCTCGCGGGCCTTCTCCTTCTTCTTGTCATCTTTCTTTCCAGCCTCCCTGTTGCCTACAGCCTTATCAAATTCTTCCCCTCTTATATAGTCATTGGCCTTGCCAAGGACGGGACCCAGGGTTGTGTATGACTTTCGGCCCAGATAATTCCGGAAGGGTGATCCCTCCTTGAGTCCTGTCATTAAGGCCAAAACGGCCACGTCCTGCTGCAGTCGAGGTATTGAAACTGCCTCGACATTGAAGCGGCCAATGTAGTCCCTCAGGCTCTCATTTTCTCCTTGTTTGACTGACAGCAATTCCCCAGTGGTGCGCTCACGGCGCCTATTGCTTACAAAGTGCGTACTGAACATGGATGACAGCAGAGAAAAGCTAGAGACGCTACCTGGCTTGAGACTTTTGAACCATGTCTGAGCTATTCCAGTCAAGGTTGAGGGAAAGACTTTACACCATATGGCATCAACTTGAGTGTAAAGGAACATATGTCCTTCGTAGGCCGCGACGTGATCATCGGGGTCTGATGTGCCATCATACTTGGAGGACGGCATTTTGATTCGTGTCATAGGATGATTCAGTATCTCCGGAGTGAAGGGGGAGAGCTTAGGCTTGATCAAGAGGTGACCGCCAGCCGAATAGTTACTAGCACCAACGGTACTGTACTCACGGCGGGAGTGACCCTGCGTTTCTTCTTCAGAATAGTATACCTCCTCAGTTTCCAGAATTTCCTCCTCATAATCAGATCGGTCTATTTTCTTTTCCATTTCCCGTCCCTCTTTTCCCAAGGACTGCATTTTTCGAAGCGGGGTCCCATCCGCGTTCCTACCAGCCATAGCCGGTGGTCGCTTACAGGTACCGCCAGAGGGTTGGGGAGGAGCATTTTGTTGAGGATTACCTGTCAGCATCTGGATGAATGATGCTACCGTTTGCAATTGCTCGGGAGAGAATTGACTTAGCTGTGCCAAGTTGAATGGTACGTTGGTGTTTGGGGTTTGCTCCTCGTTTCCCGGTGTCCGGTAGTGGAACTGTGGGTTTCCCAACGCACCAGTGATGACTGGCTGCGAGGAATTCTGGCCTTGCTCAAACTCAGGCTGACCATGGGTAGCGTTGTTTGTGTCTTCCATGACTGATACCTTAGAAAGGGTGAGGTCCCCTCCTTCTAGCGCCAGTTGTTTCGGTATCGAAAACGGTGCCGGACCCTTTGAGAGTTGTTCGACAGGAGATGGATGTCTGTGAGGGATCTGCAACAATGACAAACGTGAGCTACCGTCGGGGGTGTTTCGAGGAAACCCCCTCCGACGCTCAAGTCAGCTAAATACTCAAGAGGATTCTAGAGAGAGAGAGAGCTTAGAGAGAGAGAGATAGGCTATTTTTAGTATGAGAGAATGTACCTGCAGGAATAGTACTGGATGGCTATTTATAGGCGTACTATTCACCTGACAGGGCGTGTAATCTTGTGACACTTGTACTGTTGTGATTAATCTTGTCAGAGGGAAGATTCCCTTTACTTTGTCGTTTTCTATGGCCGCGACGGCAGTCTCGGCGCGAAGACAAAAGATGATGTTTCCTCTTTTGCGAATCCACGTCACCTCGGTTTGCTCCCGGGCAACTGGTAATGTCCGCTAGCAAACTTGGTCATACCCATACAGATGGATATTTTGTTTAGAGTGTGGAATCCCAAAATTTTGGTTGGACGCGTTATAAAGTTGAAGGAGCGAAAAGCAAAGGTTCAAGCAAAGGGGTATATCGAGGGGTGAGAGGTATCCTTTACATAAATCTCTCTCTCTTTTTTGGTATGCAAGTGTAAGATATGTAGTCAAACCATGAACAATTTACAACCTAATTTCGAGGAAACAAGGAGAATGCCTCTTGTGACCAGAACAAAAACAAGACAAACTACAAGAAGCCCAAAAAAAAAAAAAAATTAATGAGTGAGGTTTCTATACTAACTTCTCTCTCTCTAAGTAACAGAGTGAACTGTGTCATAGGCTTTTTAGAGATCTATGAGACTTAACTTTCTTCCTGCCATAATGTTTCATTAGGTCTTGCAATGCCATGATGTTGTGAGTGATATATCTACCATGTACAAACCCACTTTAGCTTGCCATGATCAGATCTGAGAGGACTTACCTCAATCTGCCACACAAAACCTTTGTTACACTTTTATACAATGTGTTACATCATGAAATGGGTCTGAACTCATTAATATTGTGTGGGCACTTGATCTTGGTAACCAATATTATATAGTTTTGTTCACTTCTTTCAACATGTTCATTTCCTATAACACATCCAATACAACATCAATAACTTCCTCCCCCACAAATAATGTCCATGTACCTCTCTAAAAATGTGTACCAAAACCATCAACTATTGGAGCTTTACAACTTGGGATAGATAGAAAAGCCTTATTAACCTCCTCTATAGTACATGAAGCACTAGAAAATGTTTATGTATTCATTTGTAATAAGAGGGCCCTCTAGGATTAATTGAATATTGTTAAGCTTCTTACCATGTTATCCTGACCCAAAAGAGATTCATAATACTTCATAAAAGCATTAGAAACACCTTCAAACATGTCTTGCCAATTACCTTCACCATCATATATACTATATACTTGGTTCTGGATTCTCCTTGGTCCAATACTCTAGTGAAACAAAGCTACATTTTCATCTCTAGCTTTAATTCACTCCGATTTTGCCTTATGAGCCAGAATTTTGTACATGTCTGATGCTTGATATGATAATCTTTCACAATTGCTAGTTCATTTTCAGCCAACAATAAATCTCCAGGATGTTCATGCATTAATTTTTGAGCTTCAATTATCTTATTGTATGCTCGAATTTCATCAACTTATAGGTCTAAAAAGCCTTCTCTATTCAGAGATTTCAAAGCCTGCTTACATTTTTCAGCTTCCTTACAACCCTATACATTCTTGTAGCTTGAACTTCTGTATTCCAAGATGTTCTCACCGTGTCTTCAAAAAGAGGAGAAAGTCTTCTCATAGTGTAATATTTAAAAGGATGATTGTCTTCTCTTTCATCAGGATAAACAATTATCACAATAGGTGAATGATCAAATTCACCTTCGCTATGAAAAGAAGCTTATGATGTGCTAAACATGCTTTGGCGGGCATGGTTAGCTAATACTCTATTCAACTTGGAAAAGGCTCTAGCATTACCTTGTTGTTTATTATTCCATGTAAAAGAAAATCTTGAACATTTGATATAACTCATATCACAATGTTGCATACACAAAATCATATCCGTTATTTAAGCATTTCTCAAATGAGAGTCAATTCTTTCATATGTGTTCATCACACAGGTGAAGTCCCCACACATGATCCATGGTTCTGCAGTGTGTAAAATTTTCAAGTCCTCCTATAATTCTTCTCTCTGTAATCTTTCATTGAATCCATAAAAGAATGTGTAAAAGAAACCAATCCTACCACCCACTGGTTCCAAGTAACAATGCAACAATTGACTTGTTGCTTTTATAATATTCATCTGAAAACATCGAGGTTTCGAAGATAAGACTATTCTTCCACCATTATGGAAGTTTGAATTAGTGATAAAACCACCAACCACTGAACATCCTTTGGTAAAGGCTACCTAAATTGACAGCATTAACCTTCATTTCTCATAGGCTAACAATACCAGCTGAAAGTTTGTGAGTATATTGTGTTACATCCTTTTGTTTCTTGATATTATTAATGCCTTTAACATTCTAGCAAAGCATTTTATGTATTCACAACAGGAGGCTCCCCCCTCTTGATTATTGTTCAACTCCAGCACCCACAATGGTTGGAGCCTCTTTGTCTTGATGTTCTATCAACTTGTTCAGTACTTGATAATAGTTCTGAGCACTAGTCTTTTGTAAACTGGAAGATCTTACCCTAATAGGCTTCAAAGCTTTTTGAAAGCCATCAGGGTCTACCTAAGGTACTTTTCTAGCTTCCGCACTCTTCACCACAACCTGCTGTGTTTTATCACCAGTGTCCTCCTTGCCTTGAGTCAACCTTGCTTCCACCACAAGTTGTTGCTTAGGCGCCTATATTTTCTTCTGTTTTTGCCTTCTACAATCCTTGGTTAAATGACCCATCACCTTGCAATGCTGGCAGTGTTGTGGCATCCATTCAAATACCACTGGGATAGGTGTAAGTTCACCAGGTTCATTCTAAAATTGGATTGAATCTAGGAAATGTTGATCCAATTTAACATAAATCAAAATCCTTGCATATTGCAGCTTATCTATATTGATATAGTGGGTGATAATGAAAACTAAGTAGTGGTTAGAAAAATAATCCAGACGAAACAAAGTCGACTTTGTCAAATAAGTAGTAGCATGAAAAAAGACACCATGGCAACAGAGATAGAGAAAAGTACCTAGCTTGGGAATCTGATGTATCCACATCATCGACATTAAGTGGACAAGAGAAATCAAATACACCCAAATAGTGTTTACCCAGATATGAAAAAGCAGAGCCATAGCATGAGAACCCAAGAAATACCAAACAAAATCACACGAATAGTACTTAAAAGAAACTACAATAGAAAAGCATTAATAAAGTCAAGTAGAACTAAGAAAGTGTAAAAAAAAAACCTAACCAGAATGAGAAAAGGTTGAGCAAAGTGAAAAAGGCAAAAATGATTTAAACAACATATAAAAGAGTGTAAAACTCAGTCTTAAGCTCTAAAAATTATGAGTCAAGTATCGGTATCAGCATGCATCCAATCCCATTCTGTATCATCATGTTCAAAGTCTTCCTCATGGTAAATTATATACAAAGCATCTACGATGTCAGTGATTTCCACCAATCTTACTTCACCACTAACTCTTGAATAAGTATCACTTGCATCCACATTAGGTATGTCACTACCACTAAAATCAATAGCTTCTTCCCAATAGGTTTCCTCATTCATTGTTTCCTCGAAGTCGAATAAGTCTCTTGGACCCGTTGCATGACATAGTGAATATCATGTTCTTGTGGATCTTGTACATAAAAAACCTGATGAACTTGTGAAGCTAACACAAAAGGATCACTTTGAGAACATTTCTTTTTGAAATTGACAAATGTAAGCCCAAACTCATCAACATTTGTAAGAAACCATTGACACTTAAATAACACGACACTAAATTGAGACCAAAAATCCAACTCAATAATTTCTTGTATTACACCATAGTAGGTAACGTCTCCATCCATGAGATTTCGATCCCTTGAACTAGCAAAACTTGAAGTCGTGGCTATTAAAGTGACTCCACTATTTTGAGTCTTTATACTTGAATCACACCCCTTTGTGCAAAACCTATAACCATTCACAAAATATCCCATGTACCTCCTAGCCTTAGTGTTAGGAACCTTAGCCAACCAAAACAATTGGCCATCAACTTGTTCTCTTTGAACCTTTTCTTGGAACAAATCAATAAAATTGTTGCTATGACTTTGAGCATCATCCCATCTACGCTTTCGCCTATGGCTATTTACTAATTGTTGATGTTCTCTAAAATTTATAGAAGATATATGTTATAAGTAAAATGACAAAATGTAATAAAAAATAAAAAGCATAACTTTTACTTACTCTATATATTTTTCAATAGCTGTATTGTTGCAGTTGAAGATGATATATCTATGTGCTTGCTTCTTACTTATAACGTTTAAAGATAATCCTTTTCCTTTTCTTGTCCTTTTTCCTCCAATAGGATGCCCTGCCTTTGGAAAAATGGATGAATCATCTTCACTCTAGTTCATTTCACATTGCCTAGCACATCTTCTATCCAATCTAGTCTTTACACCATCATGCAAATATCTAGAACAAAATGTCAAGCATTCTTCCATCATATAGCCTTCAGCTATGCTTCCTTCTGGACGACTCCTATTACGGACATAAGATTAACTTACCAAGATACCTCTCAACAAAGTACATCCAGCGATACTCCACCGGTCCACTATATTTAGTTTTATCAACTAAATGACTAGGCAAATGAACCATAACATCAAAGAAGGCAGGAGGGAATATCATTTCGAATTGACAAAGTATTTCAACAACTTCAGATGCCAACTTGTCGAACTCTTTGAGGCCAAGAATCTTGCTACATATGCCACGAAAGAAGTTTCCCAGTCTAATTAAAGGTACATCAACACTTTTCGGCAATGTCTTTCGGACAGCAAGTTGCAGCAAGTGATGTAGCAAGACATGCGCATCATGGCTTTTGTAACCAGTAAACCTTCGTTCTTTAACTTGTACACATCTTGTTATATTCGATGCATAACCATGAGGGAGCTTTGCGTCCTTAAAAACTTTAAGAAATAAATCCTTTTCTACATTACCCATTGTAAAAGGTGCTGGAGGCACTAACAAGCGCTTACCATCTTCTGAAGGAAAAGGGTGGAGATGTGGTTTTATGTTAAGATCCATCAAATCGAGACGTGCCTTAATGTGGTCCTTTGTCTTTCCTGGAACGTCCAAGAGTGTGTTGATGATATTATCAAAGAAATTCTTCTCAATATGCATGACATCAAGATTGTGACGATATTTAATATTATCCCAATATTGCATTTCCAGGAATACATACTTCTTTTTCCATTTACCTTTACTAAGTCCTTTTTTTCTCTTTCCAAAATCATTTACAAAGTCTTTCAATTCATTTAGCAGATCAGTACCCCATAAAGGAGAAGGTGCAACTCTATCCTCCACTTCTCCACTAAATGATTTTTTATCGTTCTGCCAAGGATGGCCCATATCAAGAAGCCTTCGATGGTCCATATAACAATTCTTTCCACTGTGATCTAAGTAATGAGGTCTTACATCATGGTTATAGCTCGGACATGCATAATTTCCTTTAGTAGTCCATCCAGGCAACATAGAATATGCTGGAAAATCATTTATCGTACCTAGTAAAGCGGGCATGTAATTGGAATGTCTGCTTCTTAAAAGCATCATAGGTCTCCACCCCATCTTCCCACAATTCCTTCAACTCATCAATCAAAGGTTGCAAATAGACGTCTATGTCATTTCCAGGCGACTTAGGCCCAGGAATTAACAAAGATAACATGAAATATTTAGGTTTCATTGACAACCATGGTGGAAGATTATAATTAATTAACACGACGGGCCATGTGCTATGAGCAACGCTCATAGTCCGAAATGGGTTGAATCCATCGCTAGCAAGAGCCAACCGAACATTTCGTGGATCGATCGCAAAGGTTCGATGTGAAGAATCTAAGTCCTTCCAAGACTGGCCATCTGCTGGATGCCTAATGTACTCATCTTGTGTTCTTTTTTTGTCATGCCAAATCATTAATTCAGTCGTCTTAGAACACATATATAATCTTTGGAGTCTAGGTTTAAAAGGAAAATACCTTAAAACTTTTGCAGGGATTTTATCAGACTTCCACCTCGATGTTTCACACTTAGGACATACATTATTTCCTTCAAATTCTTTTCTATAAAGAAAACAATCATTGGGGCAAGCATGTATTTTTTTATAGTCAAGACCTAAATTCCTCACAATATTCTTAGATTTATCAAAAAATTTAGGAAATTGAGCCATAGGAAATGCCTCTCTCAACAAATCTAATAGATCAACGTACCAAAGGCCACATTGCTTATACCATTAAGACACTTGAAAAGATATAAGCGAATAAGGAAAGACAACTTAGAGAAAGTTTCACAACCAGGATATAACTCTTGCTTTCCTTCTTCTACCAACTTATAAAACTTTCTAGCCTCTTCATTTGGCCCATTTCCATTCTCTTCACCTACATTTAACCCTTCATTCATATCTCTAAAAGTATCTTGCAATAATCCATCAATATCATCAAAACTATTAGCACAATAACTTTAATTCGTATTGATGTTGTCCTTACATGTAGAAGAAGATGCTTCCTTGTTTGTGACCCAATCGTTAAATCCTTTCACAAATCCATTAACAATCACATGATCATATATTTCATCCCTTGAATAACAAAAACGCCTACAACACCTTTTGCAAGGACATAAAATTTGTCCCTCAATAGCAACGTTGGGAAAAGAATAGTCAAGAAAAGCATTTAAAGCACTTTTAAATTCCTCAGATTCTCTAGAGCAGTTCATCCCGTTTTGATCCATCAATGAAACAACAACTATACACCCAAAAAGATAAGTAAATAACATAAACAAATTAACATACAAGTACTAAGATTAAAGATAGAGTACTAATAATGAAAGTAACAATAATTAATAAAATATTTCAGAACTTGGAAAAAACATGGAAACAATAACATAATAGAGTCTCAATTTTCAAGAGTATAAATAATAATAAGAATTTTCCAATTAAGCACCATGACATTTATAATACCTTTATTTACAATTTTGAATGAGTTCACTATTTACTATAGCATACTGCAACATCCAAGTGAAACAACCAATCCCATAATCTATGAGTTAAAAGAAACACAAGTGGATCACATTACGATAAGTAGAAACACAAAACTTTAGGGAAACAACAACAGGTGCTTTAGTTTTTGGTGCAGATATCAATACCTTTAATATCAATGTGCTGAAAATATAAAGAGGGTTTGAGTTGGCAGCATTCACAGTTTGTCTAATGTACTACTCATAGGAGATGAAGAGACTAGAGGCACTAGCACAAAAATACACATGCATGACAAGCTCCCTTATTTGAATATATATTGCAAATGTGACATAAGAGACCACATAAATTTAAAAAAGTATACCCAATAAGTGAATGTCAAAAAAGATCACACAAGCTAAAATTTACATCTATTGTCCAATTTGAGCTAATTAAAGACATCACAAAATATAATAGGCACCATAAAACATGAGGGAGGGAATAAGAGAGTTCAAAGAAAACTACATAAAAGGAGTGGAGATTAATTTTAAGGGAGAGGTAAATGGGAACATGAAGAAGGTGAATAATTATGCATCTCGCCAGCTATGTCTTTGCACGATATTTGTCCTATTCTGCATTGTATAACAATGCATAATAGGACAAATACACTAGCTGATACATTATGGCTTCAGATTCCAAGTCCTATTCTAATTAGTTTTGTATGATTCTGATGTTTTGTATAATTCAGATTCCCAGTTTTGTATAATCCCAAGTCCTATACATTATAGCTGATATTTCAGATTCAAAGGATGAACAGCATGTATAATTCAATTTTGTGCTCACTAACTGTTACTGATTTTACAATTTTCTAGAAAATGTATAATTCAATCTATTTTTTTTGTTTTTAATTTCATCGACTCCGTCTACATTCAGACTTGAGAATTAGTTTTGTAGATATCTGATGTTCCTACTGTTGGATTTTATTTGACTACTACGTTTAGTTTCTGGGATCTGAAAAGTTTTATGACTACTATTCTTTTGAGAATACATGGTTAATGGTTTTCTGGCAGTTTTCTCTAGAAGTATAAGAAAGTGAAAATCGAAAAACTGTGCAAGATTACTAATGCAGGAATTCGAATGTGTAAGTAGTTTTCATTACCAGAATCTTTGATGCCTAACTTTCCTTGTTTTTTGTCCTATAAACTTTCTTTTTTAAATTAGGAAAAATTGTCAAGAATAAGTCAACCTTTGCGTTGACCGCTTTTAACAAGTCAACCTTCATTTATTCCAGTAGCAAGTAAAGCTTGTACATGATTTAGCTTTTAACAAGTTTTTTTACTTATGACCTGAACAACCCCTGCAATTTTGTTCAGTTTTAATAGGTGTGTATTCTAAAACTCATTAAATTGTTCCCTAGAACATATTTGCACTGCTTGAATTTTATAAAAGTTCCGTGAGAAACTTAAAACTGAACAAAATTGTAGGGGTTGCTCAAGTCATAAGTAAAAAAACTCGTTAAAAGCTAATTCATGTACTAGCTTTACTTGCTACTGGAATAAATGAAGGTTGACTTGTCAAAAGCGGTCAACGCAAAGGTTGACTTATTCTTGACAATTTTAAGTTTAAATTATTCATGATTTTGGCCAACTCTTTTCCTTTAGAAACCTCACAAATTAATGGATATCTCATTGTTGAGGCTAATGGAGGTCTTAATCAACAAAGGTCTTCGGTATGTCCATATTCTCTCTTGCCCATTCCTCTATGTATTTTGCTTCTACAGTGAGACTAACCTATACTTGTTTATCATACTATGAATTCTTCAGTCTATGAAAGTCACCACAATTAACCATGAAACATCAATGGGATCTTTATCTTAAGCAGTAATGCCTCTAGCCTTGATTTCTAGCAGCATTTTACTGACACATATGTTAAATCCAACCACAAAGCTATATTATTTTACATCAACACTGCAGTAATGCTACATAAAACGATAGTAGAAAGGTTTGCTAAGAACTATTGAATTAATTCTACTCAAATGGAAACTGTAAATAATAGGATGATATGATTGCACTAGATGCACTCAGATTCTCACCAAACTACATAGCAAATTTGATCGTCCGATCTCTCAAAAAGTGGAATGACCCAGACTCCATCTGTTGTACTTTCCAAACTCTTATCGGTAGTTATGGAGATAGAAGAACCGAAAGCACATAATTCAATAATATAACATACAACAATTTTAATAGAAGAACCGAAAGCAATTTCAGCATAAACAAACGTAGAACATGGTTTGCCATAATTCAAGATTACAAAAGAAACCATTTGGTGAATCAGATACAAACATGCAACAACAATAATCAACGGTGACGAATTACTAACAATGAATGAAAATTACTAACCTTGTTCAATTAAGCTAATTTCGGAAAAACCCTAACACAATATCTTCGCCCAGTCGCTAGTTGAGGAATCCAATAATCAACCGTGAAGAATTCAAGAATTGAGAGTGAGAGACAGAGAGAGGGGAAGAATTCCAGAATTATTTCATAATTTCAGAATTTCAGAATTCCAGAACCGTTTTAGTCGTGCGTGATTAAGCTTGTGAGAGTTGAGGGTTTCTCATTAAAGTTGAGAGTAGAGGGAACCAAAAAAAGAAAAGAGCGCGTTCTTTCAATATTTGAGGTAGCGTTGCTATAGAATGCTTAGTTTTCTAATAAAGTTATAAGCGTTGCTGTAGTTGTTTATAGCAATGCTTTTATCAATTTTAAAAACTATGAAATTATTAAATTCGAAAGCGCTGCAACAACTACCTTAACGCAACGCTTATAAAAACGTTGTTATAGACACATTGCTATAACCTTTTTCTCTTGTAGTGTCCACGTCATTGAATTTAGTGACCAACACACTTGTATATGTAACCAGTTTTAGTCATTTGGTGATTAGACTAAGTAATCTAGAATATCAATTATAGTTGTTCTCCCACTGTTATCATATTCTTATTCATCCACTATTTTAGGTTGCGGCAATGACATATTAATTGATGATTAAAAGGTCTTAAAGAACTAACCACTAAACAAGCCATGTACTCAAGTGATGCATACTGATTGCTTCAATTTAGGGAAATTCACTATGAATTGTCCCTGTACCTAAAGTGTCACCAGAGATTAAGTTCTTGTGCCATCAATTTTACAATGCACAACACATGGATATATCTGACCAATACTAAACCTGTTAGACAAAAGAACCTTTGTCCGTGAAGGGAAGGGGAACAAAGACCAAAGAGTTAAACCAACCTTGAAGAGAAGTCCATTTTTATCTTGAAAGAACAAAACTCATTTTACACCAGCATCATGCCTGATCAGAAGGCGTTAAAAATGAAATCAGAATATAGGAGTCTTTAACTTAACATATTAGAATTCACCGTAAGTACTTAAGCAACAACATATCTTTTTGAAGTTGGTTCAAAGTGCTTTTTGAATTGGAGGTAATTATATACTTATGGACTCCAATCTACATGGCAATACTTCACTACAAGAATAACCCTCATCAACGACGGGAAATCCTGTTGTTAATGAGCAGTTTCTCGTCGCAAAAGCCTTTTACGACGAGATTACCGTACCGTCGTCCGCGGTCACAAAAGGCTCCGTCGCAAAAAAATTTACGACCAGTTCAGATGGGTCGTCGTCATTGAGTATTTACGACGAGGCGAAAAACTCGTCGCAAAACGTTTTGTATCTGCGACGAGATTAAGGGTCGCAATTCAGTTTTTTAAAATTCAAATGATTCTTTTTACGACCAGAATTTCTTGTCGTAAAGCTCATTTTTGAAAGTCATTGTTGACCTAACTACGACTAATTTCCGGTCGCAATTATACTCTTGAAACTATTTCATTACACCACTAACGACCATATTTCTTGTCGCAATTATTTTTCATGCATTTCTTGCAACATATTAAATGATTTTTATAGCACCTTTTTACGGCCGCATTTGTTTCCTTTTTTGCCGGACCAAATTGTTACATTTTGCAACCATTCTTGCTTTGCATTCACTATATATACCTGTAAACCATATACCACTCACTCTGAATATCGTGATAAAACATAATTCATAAGTACATAGATGTCGAAACACAAGTACCAATAACAAAAGTATCTATAATCTTAGCCAACGGTTCAATACGATAAAAAAGTCTAGAGAATCTGCCAAAAGTTTCACAAACTAAAAAACCATAACTATTGTAGTTCTTCCACATTGTAGAAAATGTCATAACTCGCAATGTTAGTCCATATCGTTCCAACTCAAGCTTCACGTAAGGATCTCCTCCACATGTCATTGCTACTATTAGTTTCGCCCAATCACGAGTCGCCTCGCTGCTAATCCCCTAAAACAAAAGGTAACAAATTATAAATTACAATGTATAAACTTTTAACACATAAAAGACAACCATAATCGCTCTCTGCAGCTTGTTTTAGAAAGACTACCTCAAATAATTACTAAACATCCTACTAATGTCTAATAAGTAATAAAATATGATAGAGGCATTAAGAAATGGAAGGAAGTAATCAAGGTTGACAATGACATTCCAATGTTTTTTTTTTACAACATATTCAAACAAATGAGCCCAGCCAAACCGATAAAATTTGAATAGTCCAATTTAAGACCCTATCGGTTCTATTATTGTTGGCAACCTTCTTGGTTTGGTGAGTAACATGATTTGCTAGATGTTGCATGTTTCTCCTCATCAGCTTTTGGTGCCTTCCGGTTTGGCATTATTAAATTTAGTTCCATGGCATAAGCTCTTGTGAAATATATAGTGCACTTTTCTACTGCCAACCTCTTTAGAACCTGTATTTGATGCTCTTGAGAGCTTGCTTCTTGGAGCTTGTATTATTATTTGGGAGAAGTGCAAACTACAGAAACCAGATAGGAAATAGGAAAGAACTATAATGATGTGTTATAAGTTTATAACTTTGAGTGACTAGCTAGTAGCTAGGGAAACTGGGAAAGCACCATGAGCTATGAACCATAAAGAAGCTATTTATAAAACCTGCTTTTCGCAAAAGGAATTATGTTACCTACATAATCATGGAGGACCATATAAAGTTCCGACCAAATTATTTACAATAACAGCAAAATAAACTCAGTATCATAGTGATTTTTTTCTCAGTTGATGAAGAGTTTGTTTTTCTTTTTGATCAGTTCGACTACCTAAAGAGTTTGGAAATAGAGGAGAAAATCAACAAAATCAGAGATGGTGCCAAACTGCTAACAATGCACTGTTTCTTTTGTCAAACCAACAAGAAAATATGGATAGTTCAATGTGGTGACCTTTCAGCAAATTTGCAATTGTTCTAGAAAAGCAACTAGTGGAAATAGGTGGCTATGGTCCAATATAGTTATATAAGTAATAACATAATGAATGCATTTCATGGAAATCGTATAAAAGACCAAAATGCAGATCTGTCCTACATTTTATGAAGTTACTTACAAAAGGGATGCAAACTACCATATCTTACAATTTAAATTTTTTAACAAACTAACATATACCTTCGAATGATTGCAAAGCTTCTTGAGGGATGTAATATATGCTAATACTTTCAATCGCTTTGTTACATCACTGATAACCCTTTTCACCTGATGATAAGAAAGAAAATAATAGTTATTTTTTTGCACCATTGCTGAGAGAAGTTGTGACAATAATTGTCTATATGATATATAGTGCTATCGATTTAGATGTTGCTCAGAATCTATAAGAAAATTTATCAAATCCTAAAAGGAGAGCTTGACAGTCACCTAGTGGCTGCAAAATCAGTCTCAGCACCCTTTTTGGTCGTAATTCAATACATCCCCACATATAATCATCCTTCAACTCAAAAGTCATGAATGCATTGTATTTTAGATGGTTTATCAAATAAGTGGAACTAGAACACTGTTGGAAATTCAAACCTTCCATGTCATTTATTTTCTGCTGCTAATATCAGGTCCTTGTACGAAATGTTCACCCAGATGCTACATGAAGATGCTACATAAAGTGTTGCAATAGTGTTCATATTTCTGAATTACCTGTCCAATATCCACATAGAATAAAATGATATATTACCTCAAATTCTGGCTTCTGAATATCAAATGTGTTGAATAATGGCAACTTGTACCTGCATGACCAAGTTAAAACAGAAAAGAAAGTAAAAGACAACAAGCACATAAGTATTGCCTCTCATTAGTAGTATAGCTTGGTATATAAGATATTAAATATTGCCAAGTAGAAAAGAGACACAACACAAATGGAAATATAATTTAGTAGCTTTTGTAAACACCTTCCCTTTTAAAATATCCTTGCACTTACCGTATATATGTCGTATAAAATTCAGAATAGTGCATCACTCTACGAGCTGGACAATACAAAATCAATTTACCAAATTATTAGTTTACATTTTACACCTAACTAGAGAAAGATTTTTCGGCTTAATCTTTAAGAATCCACAATCGAGACCATGAAATTGATCCTAATTCTACAACTAAATTCCCCTAGTCCATGATCATGATTATTAGCTATCACAGATTCCATTTCACTCCCACGTTTTAATAGCTTAGGTTCCATCATTAAAGAATCATCATTAGCTAGCATTAACAATGAAGGAGCAATAAGGAGTACTTCTTCATCAAAATCAGTAACAGAGGAAGAGTAAAACAGAAGCTTGGAAATGATTTAACAGAAGAATCTTGATAATCTTTTAAGAGGTAATCAACAGATTTAACAGAAGCCTATATTAATTGATTTTAAACCATATTTCATTGTCATTGCTTAAAATTCATTTGGAAAATGTAATCACAAAATTGATACGAATGGGAAACACATAGGTCTTGTTATCCTTTACCTCTTTCCATCACCAGAAACAAAAGGGGGGCAATATTTGACCTTATGGCCACACAAACAACTACTTTTATTCCAAAAATGAACCAAACTTATATTTACTGAATTACCAAGTAACATTGTAAATTTGTTTGATACCCTTCATTCACAATTTTTTGATTCTCTAGATGCTTTTATAAGTATCAAAAGAAAGCTGAAAACAAATATATATTCTCGTTTATCTGATCCTCAAATTATTTACTTTCAACTTCTTATCAATCATTCAAACTATCAGAGCAAATACAATCTGAATCTTATCCAGAACAGCATTTGACTCCAAACTCACAAAATCATGGATAGACAAACAAAAATCAATTAATAAATGAAAAAACGGCACAAATCAAACGGCACAAATCATAGAGTAATTTTCAACATCAAAGGGGTAATGATACTCAAATTACTTCTTAACAGATTATATTAATGATACTCAAATTCTAATAAAATCAAACCAAATGAACATAATACCAGCCAAATTCGACAATTGTTCTTCCAGTTTTTATGTTCGGTTAATGAAATTCTAATAAAACCAAACGAACAATACCAGCCAAGATTATGAAAATATTAAATCAAAATTATGCCTTGAAACTCAAAGAATAATACCTAATTCGCCTGAATCTGATGCCCTGAATCCAGTCTAAGAAACGCTCACTCTTCTCGCCAATGGAGAACAACAAAAACATGAAGACCGTCAATTTCGGCGAACAAAAACAAAAGAGAACATCTGATTTTGGCTTTATAGCATGAAGGATGGAGAAACTTACCAGATAATCTGAACAAACGATTCACCAATTGGAGGAATTCGGATTAACAGAAGACTTCGCGAGTGAAGAAGCTCGAAGAAACCGCAATGGAATAGTGTAGGGTTTTTTTATATTTTGGGAATTAACAAAATAATAATAATTTTGTAATTTAATAGTCTTTTACAACCGTGGGTTCGGTTGTACTTACTAACTATATGGATGTTAAAAGTATTAAAAAACCGGGAAAGTTCCCGCTCGAGTTTTTTCGCACAAAATCGGACTTTTTACGACCAGGTTTAACCGTTTACCACCAGATTTAAGACTTGTCGCAACAAAACCTTAATATCTACGACGGCTTTTAAAACTCGTTGTAATTGCTACCTTTTTACAACCGGATTTCCGCACGGTCGTTAAGGATGGTCGCAATTGCCATTCATTCTTGTAGTGCTTTATTTCATTTAGTAACCATTAAAATTGTATTGGTAACTAATCTATGCCATTTAGTGACTAATTTAAATTATCACTACATACTTTTTACAGATACATAAAATCAAGACATGAAAAAAAAAAACCGTACAAGACTATGGCAGAAAAACTAGTTGAGATGAAGAAAAGGTGTTATGGATAGGAAAGCTCCAGCAAAGGAAAAAAGACAGTAACCATCTAGGATACCAAACAAAAGTGAGGCAAGAACATCTCCTCCCGTAACTGAAAAATAAACAACTGTATATGAGCCAGAAAAGTGGCTAAAAGAAGGAAATCCAACCAAACAACCTCAAGGATAGGGAGGGAAAAGACATAAACAACCTCCTATAAAGGAAGAAAAGATCACTCTCCAAAAGAGTTACCTCAAGGAAAAAGAATGAAACGGGAAAAACAAAAGTACTCCAGACGATTCACCACAGTCACGTCATGGAAGAATAGTAACAAGGCAAATGAAAGGATTCAACACATTCACCTCAAGGGAAACTCGAGAGCAAACTCCTCCAAAGACTATAATAAACACTTCTCCAAAGGTATCAACAGATTCACATGAAGGAAAGGGAGGAAAAAGAAAGAAACAACCTACTAATAATGCTGAAAAACTTCATAGACCGAAAGCACCTCTTGCAAAAGCAAAGAAAAAAGGAATACAACCTGTGAAAGAGATTGACCAAGGTGATTCTCCAAAAAAATTCTGTAAACCCAGGTTTAAACTTATTGCACACTTGCACAAGTATTTCATTCATGTTCTATAATACAGTATCAGTTGACATTTTATGTCATTTAGTAACTAATTTAATTCTATTGGTCACCACTTATGGCACTAACTTATATTTTTATGGTACTTATGGCTCATTCAACTTTTATGTTTAAATTCTGTTTTCTATGTCCATTATTCAATCCTAAAACATCAACCTATTACAAAAAATAAGTTGCAAAACAGAAATAGGGTTATCACTATATTAAGTCATTATTTTGTCAATATTAGTCATTTTGTATCCACTTTATCTCAATTAGTGACCAGTTTAATTTGTCAGATGATTAATATGGTGGTGATTTTTGTTATTCTTCCAAATTCTTTTATATGGCTAAAAAAATTCTGATTTTAACATATTGTTCTCCTAGTGAACTGTTCAAGTTGAATGAGCAGCTCACTACATAACAAATATTGAATGTGGAATTCATGGAATTTGGAGGATTGCTTATGTTGAAAACACATGCATATTATCAAGGGACGGTGGACTGGCTTATACAACAGTATAATGGGAGCAGCCACTAGTTTACAGTTGATGCAACTTGGGGATGCAACGTAACTGAAGATGATGTTTATGACATCTTTAACCTGCCAAAAGAAGGAGATATTGTTGTCCAAAACTCTCTTGCCAAAAGAGATAATCCAGATGTTTGGACGTAAGACCATTGGTGTATAGAATTAGAATGTATTGATAATGCAGAAATAAAGGTATCTAAACTAGAAGATATTGTGAAATTACCAAATGGAGGGTGCAAATTCCAAAGCTATTATCCTATGTATGCAGTCTCAACATTTCCACTTCTACACCACGCAACAACGTAGACATGGATATAACAAAAGTCATTTTAGATCCCACGTAAATCCCAAAATTGAATTGTTGTCGATATGTGTTTGAGAAGTTGAACAGCCTGTAATAATTTGCAACAAGAAAGGAACAAAAAGTGTAGGTGGGTGCATCATCATACTTTAACTTATTGACTTCCACTGTTTACTTTGGAAGGGAATGCAAACACCAACATCACTTCCACTAATCCATCATTGGACATAAAAAATAGTCTGTGAGTGTGTGCTAGAAGAGGTTGTAGAAAATAATAGCAAAGGAGACAGATTTAGTATGAGTGAATGGGATACTTCACTGTTTCCAATCTGACTCAATCCAAACAGGAAACTGAGCATGAAGACATTAATCAAGATCCTCCAGTGCATCATGATCAAAACCCTACAATGACGGTACCAAAGCAATAAATGGCACTAGTAGAATAAATGCTATTTGCTGCGGTCAAAAAGTGGCCTATTGTTGTGGTTTTAGGCGCGCAACAATTAAGGGGGCATCAATAGGTATTAATTATATTGCTGCGGTTTTAAACCGCAGCAATATTAGAACATATTGCTGCGGTTTCTGGACAAAATCGCAGCAATGTATATTTTTCTAATAATAAAAATGCAGATATATTGCTGTGGTTTCTTCCCAAAACCGCAGCAATATACACATGGCAGGTAAAAAAATTTTTTTTTTTCATTACTCAAAGGCATAAAGTTTTGGTAGTTATAATACACTTATAATATAAACATTTTTAAATCCAAAGAGACTATTACAGTACAATAACAATACAAAAGTAATTAACCCAAACTGCCATATATTCAATAAAAATGATATTTTACAAATCATAATTACAAAATATAATTAAAAAATATATTCACGCCTCTACTTTTGTTAACTCACGCAATATTGTAACAAAAAAAAATATGAAAGAAAAGAGGGAACGATGTTGACGGAAACATATCTCATTCGAACGAACAGGAATGATGAACGACGAACATTAGTGGTGGAGACGACTAAAAAAAATCTCATTCACAGTTTATTAGGCCACATGGACGCGCGCAGTTCCACCTTGTTCCAATGATAAAGCTTAACAAACGATTCTTAAGGAAAAACAGCCTGCAAAATCAACAAGATCATCTCACTAAATAAAATTACAAAATCACACTGGTAAAACAAAATGGCAAGACCTGTACACCAATCTTCTAACTGTTTCATCCAACATCATCACTTTTTTTGGACAATCTTGGAGTTCTAAACTGCTCTACAACTTTTAGCACTGACGTCTTCAAGCCAACAACAGTACAATATTGCGTGAGTGGAGAGGAACGAAGTTGTGGAGAGATGCGAACAATCTGCGGACTAACGACGACGACGAATGACTCGAGACGAACGACGGAGAAATATTGCGTGAGTAAACAAGACACGAACGCCGACGGTTTTACACGTTGTGAAAGCGGTTTTCCGGCAGAATGGTGGGAGAAAACGAGGAGAAAAAGAGAAAGGAAGAGAGAGGAAGCGAGAGGAAGACAGAGGAAGAGAGAGGAGAGAGAAGATGAGGGAGGAAAGGAGAGGCATGATACTCTGGTAGGAGGAGAGATAGAAATCCTAACTTATTGAAAGAGGCGTGGTATTACGAGAGGAGGAAACCTTACAGGAATCTCTTTATAATAAAATTTAAAAGCCTATTGCAGCGGTTTTTTTACGAACTGCAGCAATAGGTTCAAATAATATTATTTTAATATATTTCTGCGGTTATTTTCAGAAACCGCAGCAATATGTTTGGTCAAATAGTCAAAAAATTTCAAAAAATTTCCGTTTAAACCATATCGCTGCGATTTTCGACCGAAACCGCAGCAATATGGTTATTTTATATTTTTTCTTTTCTTTTTGCGTGCTATATTGCTGGGTATAGGTAAAACCGCAGCAATATCACCGCAGTAAATAACATTTATTCTACTAGTGTGGTGATCACAAATTCTACATAGAGGGTAATAATAATCAAGCTTTCCAAAGGTACGATGACTGATGAAGAAATTGAATAAACTGCAAAAGATGTAAGTATTGATTCTACTTTTACACTAGTGTTTATTGTAAAAATTGTGAGAAGTAATCACTGGATTACATTATATTACAACTAAAATTGAGGAAGCGTAGTTTAAATTAGTTTTGTTACCATTTTAATTAATTTAGTTACCACTTTAATTACTTTTGTCACGAGGTTAATTACAAAGTATTGTCGTAATATTGTTGTGAGTCAACATTAGTTCCACTAGGTTAATATATTATTTGAATTAATTGCAATGATGATACTTGGAAATTTAACTCCCTGTTGATCAAGCTCGCCTAAAATTGGGACGTTACCTAGAGGTTTACTATAGCATGCACACGCGAAGGTTGGAGGAGTTTAAACACAGGAAGGAAGATTTTAGGCAAGATGTATCACCCACAATGACTCAACTGTTAGAGTTTCCTGAAGTTCTTAAATGTATTGATCACATTAAGAAGCTCCTAATAACGACATAGTAAGCACTTGTAGACATGCCATCATTTGACTTGGGTATACCCGAATCGAAGCAACCAAAGCAACCCAAAAACCCAAATAATAAGAGGATCAAAGCAAACTTGTTCACCAAGTGTTTACCAGATGATCAAAGAGACACCAAGAAGCAGCTGACGCAGCAACTGAAGTACCACAAAAAAGCTATTAGAGCAGTGTCTTCTAGAAAACCAAAGATTTGAGCACTCACATCTTTGGAAATATATATTATGCATTTTGATCAGATGGTTTTTTGCACGAATGTTGATGCATCATTTTCCAATCTATCAGGTTATATTTTGATATGTCAATAACTTATGTAAATATCAAAACTATGGGCGTAGTAAGGCAAAGTTATATTTTTGTGACCACTTAAGTCATTAGTCACCAATTTATGTTAATAAGAGACCTAGTGGTCACCAATTTATGTTAATTAGAGACCTAGTATGCAAAACTATTTGTTAGTATTAAGCAGAAGTGTGTAATAGCCTAAATTTTTAAGCAGGTTCAAATATTTTGTTATCTATATTAAGTCTTCATCAGGCTTTGGTCCTTTAAGTAGTTAGAATTCTCTCCAACATCATACTAGGACACAAGAGGATAAGAATTCTTAATGGTTAAGAAAGCTTGTGGATAAGCACTATTATTCTTAGTGGTTAGGAAAGTTTGTGGATAAGCACTATAATTTTTAGTGGTAAAGAAAGTAAGTGGATAAGAACTAACATTCTTAGTGGTTAAGAAAGCTTGTGGATAAGCAATATCATTCTCAATGGTTAAGAAAGGTCAAAGAGGATAAGTACTATCATTAACAGTGATGAAGAAAGCTTTGAGAACCAATAGATAAGTTAGAAAGTCCTTGAGAGCCTTAAACAATAATATTGTGAAAATTATATGGAGATTGTTTTATCGAGTAACGAGAACTTCCAGTTAAAGAACCTTTCGGGGTTGAATCCGAGCTTAGAACCTAACCAAACTTGATATATGATATGCTTGGGATGTCTGTAGGTTAAAATGGTCATTTATGTCCAAGAATTACGTGCCTCATTAAGGTAAATTGCTTACATAGTAGAAACTAGCTAGCTGAAATTACAGCTCATACCTATGCTCAAAGAAAGCTGCTTAACAGCTACTTAAATGTCGATTTATCAAAACCCTATGTATGCATGAAAGCCAACACCTAAGGCTAACACCTCAAGCAAGAACCACCCATAAAATCCAAGAAACTGACCTCGCCCAGAATAGGTTTCCCTCCCTCGGGGGTACCGCCAGAACAAACTATAAAAGCCTATTCTGGGCTTTCGTCTCTTTTCTCTTATTTTCTCCTCTTGGACACCCACTTTTTTTTACATATAACTCTTCTGTAAATCCATACCAAGTAGTTCAAGCTTTGGTTCCAGTCATTAGACCTTAAAATCATATAGAAAACCTTGCTAAAAGATCACATAAGTTACTGTAAGTTCAACAGATTATACTTCTTGTGTTTAAGCTTAGTTTTTCATATCTAAAAGCTTGTTTAAACTAATCTTTAGCATTTTATAAATTCAGGAAAAGCTATAGTAAGAGTAAAACACTTGGGATATGAAGTTTTAATTGCAGGGCCGGTGCTGACAATTCATGGGCCCTAGGCGAGTTAAGATACATATATAGGCCCTTTTCTCAAAAAACGTACTACCATTTTTATATTTAGTTGTATTATATTCGTGTTTTGAATGTCTTTCGCCGATATATATAACTATCCTAACTATTTTGTTTAGGTAAATTGAAAAAAAAAGAAAATAGTACTGTATATAAATTCCACATGCTTATCAGAGCTCTTTGCTTTAAACTTCCCCAATCTAGTTGTTCTCATATTTCTTGTTTGACTTCTCAATAAATACTTTAAGTGGAACATTTCAATAATCCTAAAATTAAGCAAACATATAATCAAGAATATGAAGATAACAATTACACCTAAGTCCTACAGCAATGGAACTCTCGATTTCGATTCTTGAAGTAAAATATGTTGTAATTTGGAATTTGTTATTTAAATTCTTTCGACAAGACAATACAATAAAACAAAATATAATATGGATTGTAATTTAGTATCTTAAAAAAAAGAACCAAACAAACAAATGACAACATATTTTCCTTGTCCCATAGATATATATATATATATATATATATATATATATATATATATATATATATATATATATATATATATATATATATATATCATATCAAAATTGTTTTAGGCAAATTGAACTACTAATCTATGAATGGTAAATCTAGTAAATAACCATAATGTATTTCCTATAAACAGGTAAATGCAACTGAGATGAGAGAGTTAGGGAAACATACATCAAATGGTAAGAAACTCGCCGGAAATGGTGGAAGTTACCGGGAATTTTCAAATGACAATGGATGTTGATAATGTGATTATTTGTTAATGAATTTATTTTTGCCTCATTTAATTTCTATAAGGAATAATTACACTTGATAATATTTTGAAAAACTTGGAAGCTCAAAAGGGAAGAAAGAAGAGTTAGGACAATAATGGTGAATTGCAAAAGTTTAAAAGGTAAAGTGAGTGTTGTTAATTTTCTATGTAAAAGAAATTAATTACTCACACCTAATAAGCAATATGCATTAAATAGGAAAGGTTTTACTTTTGCTTTCCTTTCCTTACCTTCTTCCGCTTTCCTAACCTGCTAGTGAATTTTTTTTTTTACATCTGGGCCCCTTGTAGGCATGGGCCTTGGGCCATTGCCCCCCCAAACAAGGATCAGGGTCGGGCCTGTTTAAGTGCACTAAGCAACCTACGTGAAGATACACACTTGGTTTGGTTTCAACCTAGAGATTTCCCTACCTATACTTAGGTGATTATTTCTTTCTAGTGGGAATCATGTTTATGAAATGAATTTACTTATGATGTGTATTTTGTTATGTGTATATTGAGTATATAACATGGATATAACATGCTAAGGTTCAATAGAGATGTTTTATTTGACCTAAACAACACTTATACACTAAGTCGTTACGGTTATACTTCAAAATGGAAGGTGTTTAGTAAATGGACTTGTGGAGTAATTGGGATGATTAAGGTGGAGTTGCTATGTTGTTGCTGTTGTGGAGTTGTTGTGGTGGTTGTGGTGAAGTTGTTGTGGAGTTGTTATTGTTGTTGTTGCTTTGTTTTAGTAGTGTTCTTGGGTTATTATGGTTTTGTTGTTGTGGTTGAGGTTATGTTGTTGATTAGGCATCATCGTTGTGAGGTTTTGTTGATATTTGTGGTTAGTTATATGATCCAAAGATATGTAGAATTAGTTTACATAATTTAGAATTATGATTTTGGAATCATGGTTATGAAGTGGGATGCTAGTTATATGGTGTAGTTAGTGTTATTGAACTTATAGTTGGTCCTGAATTGAAGGCCAAGTATCTAGAATGTAAAAGATTGATAATTTGTGGCTTGGGAAATAGTTGTTGTGTTATTGTTGTGGTGGTAGTGTTGCTCTTGTTATGTCGTTGTTGTGACTGTGTTAGTATCCTGTTCAGTTTTTTGTCCCTTTTGTTGTGGTGGTGGTGTTGTTGCTTTATGATTGTTGGTGCGTGTGGTTGATGTTGTTGTTGTTGTTGTGATGGTTGTTGTATTTGTGGTGGCTTTTGTGGAATTGTTGTGGTGGATGTTATTGGGTTGTTATTATTGTTCGTTGTTTGTTTGTTGTTGTTATTGTGGCATTGCGTTTTTGTTGTTCTTGATTTAGGTGAAAGTTGTGAGTTAAGTCTAGTTAGTTTAGTTTTATAATTAGAATTCTCATTCTGAATTAAGGATTATGAAATTTGCATGCTAGTCAATGTAGCTAATGTCATTAAAGTTATTATGTTAAAAACTAGTTTTAAGTATGAAAACCCTACATCTTCTCAACTATCAAAGTAAGGATGATTGAAAAGAGTTGATAAGAGTTCTGAGTATTAAGGATGAGTTGAGAAGAGTTTTGAGGATTAAAGTATGAATCTTTAAATATCTTATATTATACATATGAAAGTGAGGCATGAACATGCACCCGAGTTAGGGCGGGTAGAGTCCCTAACTGTTGCCTTCCAGCAAGGGCAAATTCATGGCGTTATAGGACATGTCCGGATAAGTCTTACAAGCAGAACAATAAAAGGTGGGGTGACAACCCTCAACAGTTTGGAGACAGTTGGTACTGCGTGGTACCCCTCTCCATTCACGTTCATGCCAAACGATTTGATTTTTTTGAAACTATAGTAACTGAGTTGAGTGTGATTATTTGTTATTATAACTATGTGTTAGTTTTCAAAATACACCAAAACTTGTATTTTCTATTACATAGTGTGTACTCAGCTTTGCTGATATTGTTGTCATTTATGTGGCCCGTCACTTGGTGGGTGGCAGAGTCAAACTTTGTTACAGGATTGTGTTGGGAGCCAAAATCGAGCTGAGAGCAAAGTTATGATTCAAATTGTGTACTATGGGATAAAGTATGATATCTAAGTTTGTGTATAGAAGAGTTTATTTAGAATTAGTTACAATATGGATTTTTGTCATGGAATTTGAGATTCAATGACTATGTAATTGAAGTCGTATATAAAGGATTTTGATTTGTGGGTCATAACCCACAGGTCCAGGATGGATTTGTAAGGTTATGTTTCCGTTGCAAGTAAATATTTAATTCGAGGCTAATTAAGTATTGATTGTGATTAGTGAATCTTAAGTGTGTTGAGCTAGCAGCTCAGTAATCGGGCTGTTACAAATGGTATCAGAGCAACCCTGCGACCATGTGCTGAGTTAGCCACATAGTAGGGGTAAAAGATCGTTGGGAATGTGTGACTGATACTTGGGTAATTAGAGTTTAAATTTTAAGCTATAGAATAAGAATAAGGTCTAGATTTGTGTAAAGTTTTGTGAATAAGAGTATGGAGTTCGAAGTTGTGATTTGAGGATATTTGAAATCTATTTGTTGGGAATATTGAGAACTTTTCATAGAAATTTAGTAAGGGCTATCGGAGGTTGTATTGCTTGATATATGGATACTTAAGGTTCATCTATGAGTTTACGTTTTGAGATTCTGAGGACGAAACTTATTGTAAGGGTGGTAGAGTGTAATAGCCTGAATTTTTAAGCATGTTCAAATATTTTGTTATCTATATTAAGTCTTCATCAGGCTTTGGTCCATTAAGTAGTTAGAATTCTCTCCAACATCATACTAGAACAAAAGAGGATAAGAATTCTTAATGGTTAAGAAAGCTTGTGGATAAGCACTATCATTCTTAGTGGTTAGGAAAGTTTGTGGATAAGCACTATAATTTTTAGTGGTAAAGAAAGTAAGTGGATTAGAACTAACATTGTTAGTGGTTAAGAAAGCTTGTGGATAAGCAATATCATTCTTAACGGTTAAGAAAGGTCAAAAAGGATAAGAACTATCATTACCAGTGATGAAGAAAGCTCTGAGAACCAATAGATAAATTAGAAAGTCCTTGAGAGCCTTAAACATTAATATTGCGAAAATCGTATGGAGATTGTTTTATCGAGTAACGATGAACTTCTAGTTAAAGAACCTTTCGGGGTTGAATCCGAGCTCAGAACCTAACCAAACTTGATATATGACATGCTTGGGATGTCTTTAGGTTAAAATGGTCATTTTTTTCAAAAAAATACGTGGCTCAATAAGGTAAATTGCTTACATAGTAAAAACTGGCCAGCTGAAATTACAGCTTAGACCTATGCTCAAAGAAAGCTTCTTAGCAGCTACTTAAATGTCGATTTATCAAAACCCTTTTTATTCATGAAAGCCAACACCTAAGGCTAACACCTTAAGCAAGAAACACCCATAAACTCCAAGAAACCGACCTCACCCAGAAGTGGTTTCCCTCCCTCGGGGGTACCGCCAGAATAGACTATAAAAGCCTGTTCTGGGTTTTCGTCTTTTTTATCTTATTTTCTCCTCTTGGACACCCACTTTTTTTTACATATAACTCTTCTGGACATCCATACCAAGTAGTTCAAGCTTTGGTTCCAGTCTTTAGACCTTAAAATCATGTAGAAAACCTTGCTGAAAGATCACATAAGTTGCTGTAAGTTCAACATATTACACCTCTTATGTTTAAGCTTAGTTTTTCATATCTAAAAGCTTGTTTAAACTAATCTTTAGCATTTTATATATTCAGGGAAAGTTGTAGGAAGAGTAAACCCCTTGGGATAAGAAGTTTTAAGTGCACTAAGCAACCTAAGTGAAGGTACACACTTGGTTTGGTTTCAACCTAGAGATTTCCCTACATATAGTTAGGTAATTGTTTCTTTCTAGTGTAAAGCATGTTTATGAAGTGAATTTACTTATGATGTGTATTTTCTTATGTGTATATTGAGTATATAACATGGATATAGCATGCTGAGGTTCAATAGAGATGTTTTATTTGACCTAAACAACACTTGTACACTAAGTCGTTACGATTATGCTTCTAAATGGAAGGTGCTTAGTACATGGACTTGTGGAGTAATTGGGATGCTTGAGGTGGATATGTTATGTTGTTGTTGTTGTGGATTTGTTGTGGTGGTTGTGGTGAACTTGTTGTGGACTTGTTATTATTGTTGTTGCTCTGTTGTAGTAGTGTTGTTGGGTTATGGTGGTTTTGTTGTTGTGGTTGAGGTTATTTTATCGATGAGGCATCGTCGTTGTGAAGTGTTGTTGCTAGTTGTGGTTAGTTATATAATCCAAAGATATGTAGAATTAGTTTACAGAATTTAGAATTAAGAGTTTGGAATTATGGTTATGAAGTGGGATGCTAGTTATATGGTGTAGCTAGTGTTATTGAACTTATAGTTGGTCTTGAGTTGAGGCCCAAGTATCTAGAATGTTAAAGGTTGATAATTTGTGAATTGGGAATTAGTTGTTGTGTTAATGTTGTGGTGGTTGTGTTGCTCTTATTATGTCGTTGTTGCGACTGTGTTAGTGTCCTGTTCTGTTTTTCGTCCCCTCTGTTGTGGTGTTGGTGTTGTTGCTTTATGATTGTTGGTGCGTGTGGTTGATGTTTGAAAGTGCAAGTGACACTCAAGAGGGGGGTGAATTGAGTGTTTGTCCGAATTTTATAGATTTTTCGATTATAGTAAGAACAGTAAAAGAACAGTTCTCTAGCAGCGGAAATAAAAGCAACGAATAAACAATACAAGGATTTAACTAGGTTCGACTTCTAATAAGTCTACGTCCTCCACTCACTCACTCTTTTATTAATCAACTCAGAATAACAAAAGAATTACACTCAATCACTTATGCACCTATGCACAAGATGATTCCCCAACTTCCACCTATGGAAGTTCGACCCAACCACCAACTATGATGTTTCAAATGAAGTTGATCCCCAATCAACTTCCCCAGCAAACTGACCTCACAATTTGCTCACTTATAACAAATTTTCTCTCAAGAACAAACAGCCTGACACGCTTAGAATGAGAGTAATTTAAGATTTATGTGGTATTCGATTTATGCTTAGATTTGAGAGTTCAAGAGATGATGTGCTTTTGTTTAGAGTATTCTAAAAATATGCGTGCAAAAGCTTACCCGTTTGTGTGCTAGCATAACTCCTTAAATAAGCCTTTGGTAAGTAAATGTTACATGATCTTATGAGAGTATATTTTCCTCGGAAGTATGGAAATTATTCCAAGGAAAATATACTCACTGATTTTATTTGATAATAAATAAAATCAGTATAAGATCATATAACACACTTACTATACTTAAGAAATCTTGCTCACGCAACAAACCATGCATCCGTGTATTTTGAAAATCAATTTTGCGCGGAAAAAAAACTTTCCTAAAATAGGAATGCATGAAATAAACCCTAGAGGACTGGTTCAAATCTGTTTCTAGACTGTTCGAGTCAACCAAGTTTACTTGTAGTTGTGTATGACAAGTAACCAAGGTTTCTTGTCATCCACAACTAACTCATTTCTCTAGTTTCAAACCTTTATAGTGCATCAACACCTTTATACCACTTACATTGCATCTAAGACCTAAATGCTACAACAGATCTTGGTCTTCATGCAATTCTTCAAGACTTGGCTTCACAGTTCGTCTTTCTATCCATTGAACTCGTACTTTGGCACCTACATGTAAACAGAAATATGCATGTAATATAATAGTTCAATGTGGTTTGTCATCATTCAAAACTTAAAACAGGGAACTCAACAAATTCCCCCTTTTTGATGATGACAAACCCTGAAGTTCCCCCTGCAAAAAATATCATTAGTTTTGAGAACTTTTTCAAACAAATTGAATTCTTAAGATAAGAACTCAAGGCACTGGTCTCGTACTGTTCCTGCAGATTAAGCATCATTTACAAGTACACCAGTTCACAACTAACTGACAACAGTTTAAGAAAGAGTTTCTAAGTACCATAGGCAAATACTAATTAGACTCAGAGCTCTTAGACTTAAACATGCATTCGCAAGAAGAACATCAGTAGTTGTTCAGACTTATTTCTAAGCATTAGGGTGAAAAGAAGTAAAGTGCTTTGAATACACTCACTTCCAGACCACTTCTGATCTGTCACCTCTAGCAAGGCACTCAGCCTTGCTCTAGTTGCTGCAACACACACAGGTTGTAACACCAGACCTGATTCCCCCTAAAATTAGGTGGGAAATATCACAGAACTTCACACATGCTTCCCCCTTTTGGCATCAGCAAAATAGATCAAGGAAACAAACAAATCAGCAAAAAACACAACCAGTAGATAAACTACTAATCATATGAAGTTCATGCTAAATAGGCAGCTCAAACAACATTCTAGGGATGCTGATGCTACCATTGTTCCTGCAAGTACAAAAGCTACAGTCCTAAATAAAGTTATTACAGACCAGTAGTAGACCAAATTACATAAGATCAAAGTTTTTGTAATTTGGGAAGGGGGGTAACCAGATAGAAAGTTCAATAAAAAAGAGGTGTTAGCAGCAAAATAGAATGAGAAGAAAAGAGAAGAAATCAATCAGCTCTAGAGTCGTTTTCAGTCCCATCATCTTCTTCCTCCTCAAGATCTGAAACATATTCTGCATTTTCTTCCTCCTCCTCTTCTTCTTTCTCTTCCTCCTCTTCTTCTTCTTTCTCTTCCTCATCGTCTTCTTCTTTCTCTTCCTCGGAAACCAGTTCATCACTTCATTCACCAGCAGCATGGATGATCTTCCTTTGCCTCAAATCCTCTCTACCCTGAATACCAGCTTTGTCAAGGAGAACCTCAACTCTCTTGTAGGATTCCTGAAGGGCAGTGCAAAGTTGAGTAACACTATTCAGCATATTCTGCATATCTGGTCACTCAACTGCTTCACCAAGGCATTAGTAGCCTGAACTGATTCCGTACTGGTCCCTGCACCAACTGCGTCACCCTTTGCTTCACCCTTCATTTTCAGAACACCACCTGCATATGGCATGCCCTTCTGACCTATAATCTGATTCGTAAGATGAGACATAGTGCCATAAGCTCCCACCATACGAATTTTCCAATGATGAATACTAAGGTCAGCCATCCTCCATAGGGTAGTACATGCTTAGCCTTCTCCACACAGCAGATCATGTGACCCAACATCATAGCAGGGAGGTTGACTGGAATATGTTCCATGAGACAGTATATAAGAATACTATCCATCAACCGTACACTCATGCGGCCTTGTGCTCTGGGAAACACAATCTTTGAGGCTATGGTATGAAATATCCTCATGATGGCTCCCTTAAGTGGCCAATGGTGTACCCCTGCTTAGGGTCAGGTGGACCAGTGAACAACCTGGTCTGGATCTGTTCTACTGTGAGTCCTTTAACTGTGGGTCAGTCCTCCCTTGAGTACACATCGAGTCCCTTCTGTGGGACTTGGAGAATTTAAGCCAAAACTTCTCAGATAAATTAATGGGAGTGCCCTTAACAAAAGCAAAGTAGGACCCATCGTCCTTAGTATGCAGGTGTTCATAAAATTCCTCAACCAAAGGCATAAACACATCAAGTTCTTTGCAACAAAAACAGACCATTTCTGAAATCTAAAGCTTCCTTAACCTCATGCAAGAATTTCTGATCAACCCAACTCTTGCAACAAAAAACCAACCAAATAGACCTATCCCTCAAATCATACAAAGGCTCGGGAGTGATAGACTTACTTTTCTTGGGTTTAGAACCCTCTGCACACAATAGCAGGCACTTCCTCTTTTTGTCAGCTAGGGAACCGGTCTGGTTCTGGTTCCTGCACAATCTCCTTGCCTTTGGAAGATTCAGCACCCTTCCTAGCAACCGTCTTTACCTTGCGCCCTTGCTAGCAACAGCCTTAACACCCTCCTTCTTAGAACTTCCCCCTCAACATCAGCACCTTCCTTCTTCTTTAATTTCTCCACTGGTTTGGGTGTGATTTAGGGGTAGAGTTTTGGTTGGTGGTTTTGACTGGCTGTTTTGTGGAATGGGTTTGGTAACCTCTTCTCAACAGACTTAACCGCTTTTGATGGCGGTTTCTTGCAGCAACTTTCTTGCTGCATCTCTTTCTCTGTGTTTCAACTACAACATCCTCCTTCTCAACTTCTTCTTCCTCCACTCCTGATTTTCCGGTTCTGACACCCACCGGCTCCGACTCCTTTTCCGATTATGACTCCTCCATCTTCTCCGACTCCTCTGGCTTAGACTCCTCAACCGGTTTTGGTGTGGGAGCCTTTGATTTTGGTGTGACAGGCTTTTTGGGAGTGGTGGTTTTTGTAACTTTGGAGTGGCGGTTTTGGTGATTTTGGCGGTTGATTTTGGAATTACCGCTTTTGTGGTGGTAGATTTTGTGGTGGATTTTGGTGTAGTTGTTTTTGTAGTGGTGGATTTTGTGGTTGCTGGCTTCTTTGAATTCCTCCGTATTAAAGGTTCTTCTTCCTCATCTTCAACCTCTTCCTCCATAACCGGTTCCCACGGTTAGCACACCTTTTGTTTCTTAGTTTCAATTTCGGAGATTCTTCAACCTCCTTTTCTACCAACCTAGAACTCCTTTTTTGACATGATGAGACTGAATTCACTCTGTTTTGAGCACTTAGAACAAGAAAAGAAAACTTGAACAATTTGTGTTTCAAGAATTCGAGAAAGAAAGAATAGAGAAGAATTAGGGTTTGATCGAGAGAATATAAGCAAAGAAAGAAAAGAAATCAGGAAAATATGTGATCAAAGAATAAGAAAGAAAATAAGGAAAGTATGATCACATGCAAGAATATATATAAGATGGAAGAAAAAACAAACGATATATCCGTTCTTCGCAAACTGCAGTTGCCTTAATTACAACCGTCACTTCATTTATTTTCCTTAATTTGAAATTTGAAAAATATTCAGAGAATAACCGCCTCAAGAATCTGGTTCCCAAGTGGTCTGCAACTGGTCTGTGCCAACTTACCTTTATTAAGACTTATGCTTAAGTACCCAAGTACTAAGATGATCAGTTCAGCATCGCATAAGAACTTTGTAAGCCCTAAAAAGCAAAAGAAAAAAAATACAGAAGAAAAAAATATATACACAAATTGACATCATTTGACTAGCCAAAGGGACAAGTCAAGACCTAAGAGCTCATTGTCTAATCTTAATCATACCCAACAAGGTACGAAGCTTGATGAACACTTCTCTGCTCAAAGGTTTTGTAAATATGTCAGCTAGTTGATCTTCTGACCTGCAAAACTCCAACTCAACATTACCTTTTTCAACATTGTCCCTTAGAAAATGATGCCTAATCTCAATATGCTTGGTTTTAGAATGCTGGACAGGATTTTTCGAAATATTGATTGCACTTGTGTTATCACATAAAATAGGAACACTTCCGAAACAGACCCCAAAATCCTTTAGTTGTGACTTTATCCACAAGAGTTGAGCACAGCAAAAAGCAGCAGCAATGTACTCAGACTCAGCTGTGGATAGGCTACAGAATTTTGTTTCTTAGATCCCCATGAAATGAGACAAGAACCTAAGAAGTGGGCCATTCCAGAAGTACTCTTCCTGTCCACAATAAAACCAGCAAAGTCAGCATCTGTGTATCCAATGAGGCTCATGCTGCTGCCCTTTGGATACCACAAACACATATCATCAGTACCATTGAGATATCTAAGAATCCTTTTAACAGCCTTTAGGTGAGATTCTTTAGGGTTGCTTTGAAATCTCGCACACAACCCTACTAAAACACTATATCTGGCCTACTGGCTGTTAAGTAAAGCAATGAGCCAATCATACCTCTGTATAGCTTGCCCTCAACATCCTTTCCCTTCTCATCAAGGCTCAATTTTGTAGAAGTTGGAATAGGTGTTTCATAGGACTTGCTATCTTGCAGACCATACCTCTTCAGCAGCTCCTTGAGGTATTTCTGTTGATGGATCATGATTCCATCTTTGGTTTGCTTGATTTGAAGCCAAGGAAGAATCCAAGTTCTCCCATCATACTCATCTCAAATTCGCTCTTCATCAAATCTGCAAACTCATTACACAAATCAGGTTAGTAGCTCCAACAAAATATCATCAACATATATTTGGACCACTAACAGATCAGTTCCCCTTTCTTTCAAGAATAGTGTCTTGTCAACGATCCTCTCTTATAGCCATTTTCTAAAAGAAAACTGGAAAGTCTCTCATACCAGCTCTAGGAGCTTGTTTGAGACCATAAAGAGCTTTGTCGAGTTTAAAAACATGATTTGGCAAGTCACTATCCTCAAAACCAGGGGGTTGCTTTACATAAACATCTTCTTTCAAATAACCATTAAGAAAGGTGTCTTAACGTCCATTTGAAAGAGTTTAAAGTTCATTTGAGCAGCAAATGCAATTAATATCCTGATAGCTTCAAGCCTGGCTACTGGAGCAAAGGTTTCATCATAATCAATTCCTTCTTGTTGATTAAACCCTTGAACACTAGCCTAGCTTTGTTTCTGACTATAATTCCTGAATCGTCCAATTTGTTCCTGAACACCCATTTAGTTCCAATAACAGACATGTTCTCCGTCCTGGGTTCAAGATGCCATACTTGATTTCTCTCAAACTGATTGAGTTCATCTTGCATGGCTAGAACCCAATCTGGATCCGTTAAAGCAACCTTATAGTCAGTAGGTTCAACATTTGATAAGAAGGAATAGAATGCACAAAAGTTTTGCAAAGTAGAGTTCCTTGTCTGACCCCCTTGTTAATGTCACTAATGATTAGATCAGTGGGGTGAGAGGACTTGTACTTAAAAGATTTGTTCATATCAAAGTTTGCATTTGTGCCTTCTAATGTTGAACCTGTTCCTGTACTGGTTCCCCCTGTCTCATTGTTGTTTTGAGCAGGTGAACCAGTTTCCATAGTGGTCTCATTGCATCATCTTCATGTGGATGAGCATCTGAGTCACTATCTCCTTCCCTTACCTCTTGAGCTACCTGATTCTGTGCTGGACCAGACTCTTCCTCTCTATGAGAGTTGTGTGGTGAGCCTGGTTCAGCACCTTCTCATCCTTAGCTCCTGTAAAGTTCAGCATACCAATTTCGAACTCATCACATCTTCAACCTGCACATGCTTGCTAACATGTTAGTCTCATCAAAAAGACATGGATACTTTCTTCAACACACAAGGTTCTTTTATTGAAAACTTTGTATGCCTTGCTGTGTGAAGAGTATCCAACGAAAACAGCCTCATCACTCCTGGATCAAACTTGTCCAAACTTGATTTACCATTGTTGTGTACAAAACATTTGCACCCAAAAATACGTAAATGTACAATGTTTGGTTTTCTTCCCCTAAGGAGCTCATAAGGTGTTTTTCTTCAGTAAAGGTCTCAACATTACCCTATTCAAAATATAACACGCAGTACTCACAGCCTCAGCCCAGAAGTTTCGAGGAAGACCACTCTCTAGAAGCATTGTTCTTGCCATTTCTTCTAGAGTGCGATTTTTCCTTTCAACCACTCCATTTTGTTGTGGAGTTCTAGGAGCTGAAAAATTGTGAGATACACCATGATCATTACAGTAGGTTACAAAGCTGACATTGTCAAATTCAGAACCATGATCAGACCGGATAGAGACCAGTTGATGACTAATCTTGTTTTGGACTGTTTTACCAGAATTTAAATTCTTCAAAAGTTTCATTTTTAAATTTAAAAAGATTGTCCAAGTGAAACGAGAATAATCATCAACTAACACAAACACATAACTATGACCATTTCGACTTTGCACACGCATGGGCCCACACAAGTCCATGTGTACAAGTTCGAAAGGTCTAGTTGTGCTTACAAACTTCTTTGGCTGAAAAGAGGACTTGACATGTTTACATTTAGCACATTCATGACAAATATGATCTGCAGCAAACTTGATGTTAGGTAAACCTGTCACCAAGTCTTGAGATCTCAGTTTATTGAGCAAAGAAAAACTTACATGTCCAAGTCTCTTATGCCACAACCAATGATCATCCTTTATAACACTAAGACAAGTGGCACTGGTCTTTGGAATCTGACTTAAAAATGTTATGTAAACATTGTTATGTCGAAATCCCTTGCAGACCAGTTCCCTTGTTTCAGTGTTGACTATATGACAAAGATTGGTTTCAAATTCAACATGGTTTCCTTTGTCACATAGTTGAGAAATGCTCAAGAGGTTATGTTTCAAACCTTCTACAAAGTAAACATCATTAATAGCTTGAGAAAGTGTCTTACCAACTTTACTTTACCTTTAATCAAACCTTTGCTATTGTCTCCAAGGTGACACTTCCTCCTTCATAGGCTACGAGTGAGAGAAATTGACTTTTATCTCCTGACATGTGTCTTGAGCAACCACTGTCCAAATACCAGTATGGTTTTGCTCTCACTCTAACCTGCACGAACAAATCAAGGTTTAGTTTTAGGAACCCAGATTTTCTTGGGTTCGTTGTCCTTGGAAACTGGTTTGACTATGTCCTTTCTAACCCAGATTTGTTTTACATTGGTCTTCTTTGTTTTATCATGTTTTCCAATGTTAGACCAATTGTGTGTGTGACCCTTATGATAATGGGCATGCACAATTAAATCAATAGTTGACAATGTCAGCTCAATTAAACCTTTACTATTTACAATGTTGCAAAGGAGTTTTAACCCAATTCCACTTTTCAATTTGGGCCTCACGCTTCTTCCTTTAGTTTTATCCCAAGGAGGATAAAAAACAATAATGGTAGAGGAACCTGATGCAGTTGATCCTCCAACACCTGATTCTGAATAATCTAATTTAAAACAGCCAGCATATCAGCAAGATAACGCATATAACCCTTCTCCATTATTTTTCTTGTCTTTTCGTTGTCATGACTTCTTATTATGAGTTAGGACAACAAAAACAAAACAAAATATACAGGTTCGTTATGCACAATTAAATCAATAGATATCTAACAAAATGTACTAGAACCCAAATACAAAAATTTGTGTTACTAGTGGATTCTTCTACAATTGAATCAACTACTTGTAGTTGATTATGAATGATTGCATCTGCTGGTTCATTTTTATTATGTGATGCATCAATTACTTGTAGTTGATTATGAATGATTGGATCTGCTGTTCATTTTCATTATGTGTTGCATCCGCCAATAAAAATTCTTCAAAACCTTCATTCATTTTAATATCCAACAAGAAGTCAGCATATGAATTTGAATTCGAAAATTCATTAACTGAAATTAATTCAAATTTGAACAATCATGAATGCTAAATTTCCAAATCTAACAAATAATTCAAACACATTACGAAATTGAACAAAATCTTCTCCAAATTAAACATAATACAAGCGAAATTATGAAGAAAGTACCTTAATCGAGCTGAAAATTATAGCAGCAGCTATATGCAGCCCTAAGGGCTGAATATAAGAAGTTAAAAATGAAAATCTAAAGTACTGTGAGAATAATTTTCACAAATAGCTGCTGCTATAATTTACCAATTATAAAAATGAATATAATCGAGCTGAAAAGTACCTTCTCCAATATAAGAATTTGTGTATAAATATATATTTTTTGTTTTATTTATCTGTCATGTTTTACCATCAGTTATTCTTTGTTGAGAAACTCTCTATTTATTACCATTTCATGAAATTAGAATAACAATATTTTTTTTACAAGGATAAAAAGAAAGATATTAGTCAAGTATGACTCTGATAATATATTTATTATCACCATTTTAGATCCTAAACTCCTTATGATAGTTTGTGGAGTAATTGAAAACCTAAAGTACTTTTATTCTGATATTACTTTGGTTATTTAGTTTAGAATAGATAAAAAGTTATTACACGCATATAAAATACAATTTTGAAATTACTTAAAACATTAGATAATATATTGTTTTTAAATGACACTAAAAAGGACAAAGGTATTGTATAAAATGAATAATCTGTTTTTCAGTTTACTTATTGAATAAGAAAAAATTATATATAGCAAATATAACTTTTTTTTTTTTTTTTGACAACGGAGAAACATACAAGGAAATAAAAAGAAGAGACCTGCAAAAACAACTACAAAGCAATACAAAGAAAAAACAGAAAGGAAAGAGAAACCCCTTTAGATCATCATCCGAAATCCATTTTGTGTTGTCGACACCAGAGAGCTACTTGTTGGGCCTCCGTGATCTGGGAAGGGCTCACCTTGATAACTTGACAAGTAGGCAGAGACAAAGCTAAGGTCCTGACTGCATCAATTGTCCATTTGATGTGGATGTCGGGGCAGTCGTTGGAAGTCAGCGCATGGATGAGCTCGTTCGACGTCGTCAAGAGAGTAATATGTAGATAACCAACCTGCTGAGCCTAATGCACTGCTCTCAGACAAGCCATGACTAAAGCAGCGATGGCAGATGACGCATAAGAGAAGCGTCCATACTGCCGCCCAGGATGATCCGACGCAGTGCAAATCGCCCAACCCATACCCATGGTTAGGTTAGCTTTGTTCCAAACTGCATGCAGCTGTATCTGAATCGTCGTGCCGCCGGAAGATTGATTCCCAAGTTGCACTTGATAGAATCCCGGTGGAGAAATTGGATCCCTCATAACCCGATGTTGACCCCCCCTGTCAATAGCAAAGTAATCATGTTGGTCGTCACTCTTGCGAAGGCTGGTAGAGATGGAGGCCATGGATGGTCTGACCTGTCTAAAAACCTGCTCATTCCGTAATAACCAAATCGACCACAAAGTACCCACGAACCTAGGAAGACGTTGCCCTTGGAACCCATCTTTTTTAAAGAAAAATAAAAACCAGGAACGGAGCCATTCCCGCATCGGAAGGTTCGCCCCTATTTCTTGGTCCATCCCTAGGTCACGGTTGGCCCAGGCCTCAATTGCTAGGGGGCAAAAGCGAAATAGATGGTTCAGATCTTCAAAATCATGTAGACAGATCGGGCAGTCACTTGTGCTTCCGATCTGACGACGGAATAGGTTTTGCTTCGTTGCTAGTCCATTATGCCACAATTTCCAAATAAAGAGTTTCCATTTCGGCATGATGCTCGATCCCCATAGGACTCGAAAAAAATCTCTATCCCCTGGAAAGTTCATGCTACATGTTTCATTTTGCTGTTGGAGTAAAATTGCATACCCCGTTTTGGTGGTGTAGTTGCCAGATTTACAATAGGGCCAATATTGCTCGTCGCAAATGTTCGGAGCGGGAGGAAGCTCAATACTCCTAATTTGACGAACAGAACTTGGCTCAAACATGCTGAAAAGTTTCCGGAGATTCCATTGGCCTTGGCCCTCATGAATCAAGTCCACCACGCGAATGTCGCGAGCGGTAGAAAGCGGGACGTTGTCCCGAAACACCGGCGTAGCCCCATGCATCCAAGATGGATTCGAAACATGAATCGATCGACCATTACCAATTTTCCAATGAGAGAGCGTGTTGAGAAGGTTGCTGGCCTTGACGATGCCCTGACGGCCCCAAGAGGGCATGGTTGTGTTATGCATTTGATACGACCTAGTCCTGCTGGAACCTTTATATATTTGCGAGATAAGCAAGTGGGGGTTACGATTGATCCGCGCAGCCTTACGCATTAACAAAGGGGTATTGAAAATGCCCACATTACGGATTCCTAATCCTCCTTCTCCTTTTGGTTGTTGGATCGTTGAACGTTTTTTCCAATGTAACCCTTTTCCGTGATTATCCTTCCAGAAGAATGCCGCAAATAAACTATCCAGCTTATTGGCTATAGTGGTCGGAATTCTAAACACCGCCAAATAGTGCATCAGTGCACCAATAAGAATCGAGTTGATGATAATTACCTTAGCCGGCTGAGACAAATAAGACTGGTTCCAGCTTAGAATCCTCGAGCTTACCTTGTCTAATAAGGGGGTGAAGAGTTGCACCTTAGACCCTTGGAAGTCAATTGGAGCGCCAAGGTACGAACCCAAAGAAGGTCTTGAATCCACAGCCAAAATACTTTTATAAACTCGCTGCGTCTCTTCGGAAACATTAGAGCTAAATTTGACGAAGGATTTGTGCAAGCTCAACATTTGACCCGAAACTTCACAAAACCGAAGTAAAACCTCTTTTACCGCAGAGCAAGAGTCATTGGAAGCCTTAAAAAAGAACATTGAATCATCTTGAGTATAACCACAAGTCCATAACTAAACTCTTTGTATAAAAGACGAGATTATAAATAATATATTTTGTTGCGGATACTTTAACAAAGCAAGGTCTTTATAGAGCATCTGATTTTGTAGCATGGTTATGATATGGCCAGTTATGTTGTAGTGTTGCGATCTGATGGCTTCATTGTTTGTTTTCTCACTTTTTTCAATGAGTTGCATGGTGTAACTTCAATGATGTAAAGGAGAATATGCGTGTGATTGTCTTCGAGCTTGATGGCTATTGGCCTTAATGAATAAAATGAAATTCCAATTATAAAAAATAAATTAAAAAAAATAAATAAATTTATAATGCAAAATACATGTAAATTTGAGAATAATTTTCAATACACTCTTAAATTTTGTTATTGTTAGGGCAATCATAATCACAATATTTTAAAAAACATCCTGAAAGAGTCAGAAACAAGAACGAGAAATATATATATATATATATATATATATATATATATATATATATATATATATATAGTGTTCTTCTAGCTGGATTGAACTTAATCAAACGAAACTGAATTAAATTTGTCTGAAATAAACTAAATTTGTCTGAACATAACTGAAATGAACATAATTTGTTTGAATTGAACTGAACTAAACTGAATATGTCTGAACTGAATTGAACTTTCATTATTTCACTCCAAAAGTTCATAGATACTCCCTCTGTTTCAAAATATAATCCACACACGATGTTGGAGGTCGAACCTTGACCGTTAATTACTCTAAATTTATATTGATTGAAAATTTTGAAAAATAATATTACTACAGTATTTTTTAAGACGAATCTAGCGGTATTATTTTTATAATATTATTTAGGAAAAATTGACGATAGAGGTCTCAATTTTGGGTGATAATTTTTAAAAGGTCTTAACTATTGATTAACCTGTGTAGGTCCCAACTTTAGGGTGTATTAACTTTTAGCGGGCCTTAGTGACTTGAAACTGGCTTAATAGGTCATAACTTGTAAAACTTGGGTCACACGAGAAGAGTTAACTGAGAGAGGGAAGTAGGAACTAGGTGAGATTTTTAAAAAAATCGTCAGTTTTAAGTCACCGAGGCCCGCTAAAAGTTAAGACCCCTAAAGTTGGGACCTACATAGGCTAATCAATAATTCAAACCTTTTAAAAATTATTGCCCAAAGTTCAGACCTCTATTGTAAATTTTTTCTATTATTTATCATATTGCGAGAGATATTTGTGGTCAAAGCAAATTTTAGTAAAGTGTGAATGCCTTATATTTTCTATGAGAGAGGGTATGTTCTAAAAAGGAGAATCAATAATTTATTATTTTATGAATGCCCTCGAACTTATTAAAATTATATGTGATGATACTAAAACTTGGGATAAAATCTCGTGTACATTATTATGTTTAGTCGCTAGTTTACACAAAATAAATTAGGAAAAATGGATTAGAATATCCCCAAACTTTGGCCCTTCCGCTATTAATTAATATTTCCAACTATAAGTTATTTTCAAAAATAACTTACAGTTGTGGATATTAAATGTGGACGGGCCAAAAAGTTGGGTATTAAAAACGGACGGGTCAAAATTGAGGGTATTTTGGTCCATTTTTCCAAACAATTATTTACTGCATTGCCAAAATGTCGGGGTCGAAGGGTTGGACCATAACATAGATAAAGCTGGACAGGTTGTCATCAAATCCATTTATGATAAGCAAATTCATTTATGAGAGTCTCACAGGCAGAAGAACGAGGATAGAAGGTACACAAGCTGTCATCTTAATGACATGGTTGCTTTCCCTGCTTTGTAAATTTCGTTGTTTGCATTTAATATCAAATCGGTTGATCCAATCCACACAACTACACAAGAAGATGAGGATTCTATATTACTCCCTCCGTCCCAAAATATAGTTTCCATTTTCCTTTTTTCACGGTAATTTATGCAAGTTGAGATAGTAAAGATTTTTTGTTTATATATTTAAATAAAAGTTGTATGGGAAAAGATGATTTTAGGAGAGAGAATGGAGATAATTGGTGAAAGAGCATTAATTGTAACATTTTGGTTGAATAAACTAAGGAAAAAACAAAATTCAAGAAGCAAATAAATGATGGGACACGGTTTTTCTAGACAAATTACGGAAAAATGTGGAACTAAATATGAAAATGGGAACTATATTTTGGGACACCCAAAATGGAAATGGAAACTATATTTTGAGACGGAGGGAGTATTATGGTGACCCACTCTAATAAAGTTTCATATCTAAAGATTGACGGCAGACGCAGTCCGCAAATTTTCATTTTCAAATTTAATTCATGGTCGGCGATTGATATAGCTTTCCATGTCGGCAAAATCGTGTCAAGAAGCCCTTGTTGGAGGTGAATAAAGAGGGATAGTGTTTGTATACCTATTGGAACATCTAGGCTCCATTTGGTAGGGCGTAAAATATTTTCAGTGTAAAATGATTTTCATTGAAAATAATTTACAATGGAAAACACAATTCCAAATTTAGTTTTCCGTTGTTTGGTTCGATGTAAGAAAAATGATGAAATGAAAGGAAAATGAAAGGGAAAGTAAGGAGGTAGTGAGAGGAGTGTATAAGAGAGATAAGGAATATAGTTTTCCCTTCATTTTGAAAGGAAAATGGTTTTCCATCATTGGGAGAGTAATTTTACCCCAAGGGAAAATGGTTTTACACTCTTTTGCCCACCAACCAATGTAAAACTGAAAATAGAGGAAACAGTTTTCCGGGAAAAGGTTTTACGCCCTACCAAATGGAGCCCTAGAGTTCGAAAACAATTTTACAACATAGAGTTTCACTGATATTAACCATTGAATATAAATTAATGGCTCAGATATTATGTTTTTAAAATCTCTCATATTTTTTCTTTTTAAAATTCACCCTCTAATTTTCCCTGCCTACAAATATGAGCAGTTAATTTTAAAATTTATTCAAATACAACTATACCTTGTAGAATTATATTAAAATTCTAAAAATTAGAGAGTTAGTCACTATTAATTCTAAAAATTATATAATTAGTCACTATTACCCTTCCTAGCCAGTGTCTCGTTTGCTTCTCAGTCCACTGGTGAATCGTCCAAGTGAAAATCAGAGCATGGTTTGAATTTTTTCCTGGAATAATGCCAAAAAGGGGATTAATTCCCAAAATGTGCCACAAAAATTTTATTTCCCTACGTACCGTCCACGTAGGACGGCACGCGAAAAATTATTTTTTATTAAAACTGCAGTAACACCGCTACTCAGAGTAGCGGTTAACGCTTAAAAACCGCTACTCTGAGTAGCGGTTATATTTAAAATTAACCGCTACTTGGAGTAGCGGTTCATAAGAATTGACCGCTACTCTGAGTAGCGGTTTACAAGATTTTGGACCCGCCCCTATAAACCGCTACTCGGAGTAGGGGTTCATTAAAGAAAACCGCTACTCCGAGTAGCGGTTTATAAAAATCCCCAAATCAGACCTAAATCCCCAATTTCCCAATTTACTAACGTTCGAAATTTTTTTTTCTCTCAAACTCACTTCTCCCTCTCTCTCTTCCGACGACAGCGCCGCACGAGCCTCACCGCACACGGCGACCGGAGCTCTCTTCCGACGACAGTCCGTCACTTCTCCCTCTCTCTCTTCCGACGACAGCGCACCACCTCACCGGATTCCGTCACTTCTCCCTCTCTCTCTTCCGACCACAGCCATCTTTGTGAGTATTTTTTTTGTTTTCTTTTTTGTTTTTTTTTTTAATTTAATTTGTTTAGCATGCCATATTTGTTATGTATTTTAGGTTTGTAACTGTTAGATGGAAATTGTTTAGTTTGATTAGTATAATTTAGTTGTTGATGATTAAAAATTTAGGATATTGTGATGGTTGATTTTGTATCAATTGGAAGGTTAGTATAATTGGAAGGGGTTAGTATAATTCGAGGTTATTAGCATATTGTTTAGTTGTTTGATTAGTATAATTTAGTTGTTGGTTGGTTAAAAATGGATTTGAGCATTTTGTGATGGTTGATTTTGCATGAATTGTTGTGTTTATGTTGTAAATACTACTAGTATAGGTGAAAAATAGTGTTCATATTGTTTGAATATGTAGAATAAGAATAACTTAATTAAACATTATGTTTTTTGTATGTAGAATATGGAACAACCTAAATATCCTCTATACCTTTATTGGAATGGTGAATTATCTCAAAATGATGTTAATATTGTGTATGAGGTGGAAGGAAAAAGTTTTTATTTCATCAATTCCGGTATGATGTTTCAAGAGATTCTGAATAGGGTATATGACGTTGTTGGATGTGATCGTATGTATGTGGAACTGAAATTGTTTATGAGATATCCGATGCCGGGAAAATATGTGCCAATTGCACTAGAGGATGACGAGTCACTGAGTGCTATGTGGCTTTCAGTGACACAAACGTCAGCCATGGCAATGGAGGTGTACATTGAACAAGTTCCCAAAGAGATAAATGTGCAAAGTAATGTGGGTTATGTACCTTCAATGGACTTTAGGGATAGCATGGAGGTACCGACATCAGCTCCTAATATGCAATTTGAATCATTTACTAGCATGTTGTCAGACCCACATTATGTAATCAGCACATGAATGAGTTTATTTCTCCTGCTTCGTCTCCCCACATACCATCCACATTCCATCTTGGCACTCTACATCAAAATGATGTTGATTTTTTGGGAAACGAGGAGGAGCATGTGGATTATGATAGGGATGAGGATGATGATGCAAGAGAATTAGCTGACAAGGCAATAAAGGCTAGTGTTCCTTCACAAGATTGGCTTAGAGTTGACAAGTTGATCAAAGGTTAATAGATTCATGGATGACTTGGAATGTCACTGGTTCATTAACTGTGGCTTCTGAATTTGAGATAGGACAAGAGTTCGCCTCATTGCAGCAATTAAAGAATTTTGTGAAAGCATGGTCGATCTCTAGAAACCAGATGTGTCGGGTGTTAGAGTCAGAGCCCACAAAGTATGTCATTGAATGTGCCAGAAAGGAAGTGTGTCACTGTCCATGGAGGTTGCGTGCAATCATGACTAAGTCGTTCTCATTCAAAATTGTACGATATGTTGGTCCACATGCAAGCAATTGTTTAGGAGACATAACATGTGGAGACCATCCTCTCATTTCATCAGATTTCGTTGCTGATCTTATCGAGGATTTCATTAGGACTGATCCTTCATTCAAAGTTCAGTCCATCCTTACTTTTGTGAAGAACCAATATCAATTTTCAATAACATATAAGAGAGCTTGGTTAGCAAAACAAAAGGCAATCAGCAATATTTTTGGTGATTGGGAGAAGTCGTATCAAGAGTTACCGAGGTACTTGCAAGCATTGTTGTTAAAATCCCGATCCGAATCTTACGATTCTACGATTTTACGATCCTGGAGAACCTCACCGATCCCGATCCTACGTAGGATCTTAATTCTGTAGGATCTCTCGATCCTGCTCAACCACAAAAAATCACATGGTAGGATCTTAACACGATTCTACGATCCTACGACTCTACGATCCGATCCTACCATATAAAATCATAAAGTAATTTCACATATTATATTTCTCCTATTAGATTTTGATGGCATGTTACTTCAATCTTATTGTATTGAAAAACTATCATCATTTGCTAACTAAGAAAATCATCATTAATGTGTGTAAATTTTTAACATGAGGTTCTCACCATATTTTAGTATAATTATCTCTATTTCACCGAATTGTATGATCTTACGATCCTACGATCCGATCCCACCGATTCGATTCTACCAGCCCCTACGATCCAAAGTAGGATCCCGATCCTGATAACATTGCTTGCAAGCCTTGAAAGAGTCCAATCGAGGCACTGTCGTTTACTGGAGTACGATCCCAACACAAGATCCTACTACGCACATCTTTAGGAGGGTCTTCTGGGCCTTTAAACCCTCCATTTCCGGATTCCGTCATTGTCGGCCTCTTATCACTATAGATGGTACTCACTTGTACGGGAAATACAAAGGCAAATTATTGATTGCTATGGGAACAGATGCTAATTTCCAGCTATTCCCACTTGCCTTTGCTGTTGTGGAGGAAGAAAGCACGGAGGACTGGTCTTGGTTTTTAGCTTGCATTAGACGTTCCGTCACAGATAGAAAGGATTTGTGTGTCGTCTCTGATCGTCATATGTGTATGGCGCACAGTGGCCCCACTTATCTGTTTCGACATTGTAGAGTTCCATTTCCCTGGTCGAGTTATGCGCCTGTTTGGATTCGAGCAGACGATTCCAGCACCTTCTGATACGAGCACAACCCTTCATGCCATAGATCGGAGGTCGAAGAACAAGAACTATCTGCTCAGACATCGACCTTACATTGCACATTGGGATGAGCGCGAGGGACACATAGTTCAGGGCACTCCTTTTAGTGGTCGTACTCATGCCTTTGAGGAGTATATGATATGGTTTCGTCGCATCACGAGGTTACGCCTGACGAATCCATCGAGGCGACCACCTTCTACACATTATCAACCTGCGTCTGCAGATATAGTACTGGTAAGTTCACTGATTTTTAGTTGCACTTTTATTTATTTATACAACTATATAATATGTATTTTTTTCTTTCTATTCAGGCACATACTTTATCTGATATTACTCATAGGTGCGGTACTGTACTAGAGGCTTCTGAGTCATTGCCTCCAGATATGGTGCGTGAGTTGTATGCGCAGACATTGTAGACTATGAGGGGACTGTGTGTTGATGCTGTTGGCCGAGCTGGACATGGCCACATCGTACAGGGCGTGCCTACTTCTGCTGGATATACATCGACTTCTACATCTTCTACGTCTGCTGCCCATATATCTACCACGACAGCTTTGCTTTCACCTCCAGTCAGTCAGAGGGCCTATCGACGACGTTCTGACACTACTCCCCCTTCTCTTGATGCCATTGCAGAGACTCATGAGACCACACCTAGCTCATCTACACCTTCACAAAAGAAGAAGAGAGGGTTTTAGCAGTTTCATTTATTATTTATGTAGTTAGTTAACATTATTTTCTCAATCTAACTTGTAACTAAAAAATTTTTACATACATTTGAATGTGTATGAACTTGGTGATGGGTGATCAATGTGTGGCTTATATTTGGTGTTGTTGAATGGAATTTGGTGCTGGAATTGCAGGTTGGATAATGTTGATATTGGAGGTTGGATAATTGTTTGGAATTGCTGGAATTGCAGGTTGGATAATGTTGAAATTGGAGGTTGGATAATTGTTTGGAATTGCTGGAATTGCAGGTTGGATGCTTGTTTGGGATTGCTGGATTTTTTTGACTTTCTGGCACTTGGCCAGTTATGTGGAAACAATGCAGTGAGTTGTGTAATGGGTACAAAACCGCTACTCCGAGTAGCGGTTTATGTGAATGAACCGCTACTCGGAGTAGCGGTTTACAGGTGTCTTGGACCCGGGGAACAAAACCGCTACTCCGAGTAGCGGTTCATTCATTAAAACCGCTACTCTGAGTAGCGGTGTATGTGAATGAACCGCTACTCGGAGTAGCTGTTTTGTTTGAAGTAAATCGATACTCCGAGTAGCGGTTTACCTCCGTTAAAACAAAAAAAAAAACTTTTTTTCGCGTGCCGTCCTACGTGGACGGTACGCAGGGAAATAAAATTTTTTGTGGCACATTTTGGGAATTAATCCCCTTTTTGGCATTATTGAAGGAAAAAATTCACAACTATACCTTGTAGAATTATATTAAAATTCTAAAAATTAGAGAGTTAGTCACTATTAATTCTAAAAATTATATAATTAGTCACTATTACCCTTCCTAGCCAGTGTCTCATTTGCTTCTCAGTCCAGTGGTGAATCGTCCAAGTGAAAATCAGAGCATGGTTTGGAGAGTGACGATGATCTGACCTCCACGACTGATAGTAATGATGATAAGGCAGATGATGCTAATATGTTGAGGGATGAATCTTGAGATGTAATTATAAATAAAAATTGATGTTGATGAAAGCAATTTGAAAATTTTGCTCTTAGGATTTTGAATTTTGGCTAATTTGTTTCTAGAACAGTTGAAGAATGCACCAATTATTGAGCTGAATTTCGCAATCGCAAGATAATAATAATGTGAGTTGCACATCAGTGTTTGAAGGATGATTTCTTGTGACCCAGCAACATTAACTCCTGTTTTTGTTGGCAAGGTAGTAAATGAGAGTTGCATCTCTCAAAATTGGCTTAATTTTATTTTTGGGTTCGAGAGATGATGGTTCTTCCCACGAAATTTAAAAGTATTTTTTTAAGAGGTATTATATTGTGAGCTTAATTAATCTGCTGTCTAGGTCCTAATACAAAGTTTCTCTTATTGAAATTTGAGCTTAGTTATTGAATTTCTATTGCTTGGTGGCTAAAATTGCTAAACGATTTGGTTATGTTATCAAATTTGCCATGCATTGCTTTTATTTCTACTTGAAATTAGTGCGAATTTTTCGGCGACATTCTCACATTGTTGCGTTGCAGTTACTCTGCAAATTGATTGTAGTTCCTCATCTAACTCTAGCGAAATAACATAGAAGATGGAGAGAAAGTGAGAGTGGTGGTGGTTGTCATCGAATGCCTACAAGGAGAGAGAAAGTTGAGGTAAAACTTTGAAATCGACGGTGTTTGAGCCCAATATGCTCTTAGTGGATCCCACATATTCTCAGACCTTGTTCCAGCCTGGCAAGCCATTTTTCACACATTCCAACGCCTATGAATAGGGACCAGGTCCCCATTTATTGAGGTAATGAATTATAGACAAACCACTTCACATTTACCATTGAACAATTAACTGACTTGAGCATCGGAGGGCCGATCCCAAACACACCCCCGGGGTAGTCTAACTCTCGTTTTTGCAGGGCTCACTTCATTCTTCGAGTGATCGACTACCACCATCAACCATCGATCTCTAACTACGATTCATCCCCCATCTTACAATTTTTTACCCGAAACAGGTTGGCGTCGCCTGTAAGGATATTGAACAAAAAGTTATGGCCACAACTTGGAGAACTCGATGAAGCCGAAGAACCCCGAGCTCATCACATCAAGGAGGAGCCCCGTCCCTCGAGGTAGCCGACGAAATAACAAGAGACCCTCGCCAAACCCTTGTTCTTTCCTCTAGGCACAATCACGTCCTCGAGGAAGTCCACCCTCGAGAGACGACTAGCGCTGTCAATCTTGGGGAGCCTCGATAAAGGGTGACCTTACCTCGAGTCGAGCACCCTAGATACGAGCAGCCATGTCCCAACCATGTCAACCAGATTGACCTCCAACAGCTAGCAGATCGTCTTAGTGACAATCTCGAGCGAAGCCTCAGGGAAATTATGTTATACTTTCAGAATGGAGGGGAAGGCAAATCAACTAGGCCTCCTGTACCTCGATTACTTCTGAGGCAGCGTAGGCAAGACCCTCTCGACAACCGACCCCAGCTCATCACCCTCGAGCCCCCCCAGATCAGTGCTCGAGCTTCTCCTAGTAGAGGAGACGCGAGGCACGTCATCAATGAGCGCCACCTCAGGAATTTTATACGAGATGGTCGGTGATATCCTGAATGAACCACAAGCACAAACGAGGGAAGAAGGAGAGGTTCTCCCAAACCCTAGCCGGGAACAGAGGGAACTAGGACCGAAAAAAGGGGATAATAACAGAATAGGCTTCTCGGCCCTCTTATCAGCAATAGGCGTCGAGTTATTATAAACAGAATAAGAGAAAGAAAACAAAAATCAAGCAAGGTTACCTCGACCAAGTAGGCCTTAATTGCCTTAAGGTCGTGGCTCCCCGGGGCCAGGAAGGCCTGCTCATCGGTGGCCGTCATGAGGTACCCCGAGGCCTTGTCAAACCCCGCAACTATCTTCGCCCTCGAGAGGCTATGAAGGGCACTCAGAGAGACTCCTCCGGCCAAAGTCACTTCCTCTAAGGCGTATTACTCTTCGGCCCCGAAGGAGTCATCAAAGGAAAGTCCTTGAGCTTAACCTTAGAGGGTTCCTGTTTAAGGACGGGTGCAGCCAAGGGCAAGCCCCCCACCTCGATCGAAGGAACGTCCTTCGAAGAGGGCCCATTAGGGAAAAGGGCCTTCGAGACAACAACTGCCCCAGTCGAAGGGGAAGCCACGCTCGAGCTGGACTTAGCTAGCTGGCGACGTTTAACCACACGAAGCGCTTCGACAGTTATAAGGGGATGAGACGTTGGTACTCGAGTAAAAAGCAAGAAAGGATTGGTCGTCTAGATAAAGAAGAGAAAGTGAGAGTTGGAGCTGTGAGTTTTGGAATGACTTGGTCCCGTACTTATAATGAAACGGGACCACGATTCCCAAGGCGGCAATAAATACAATTACTTTGATTGGGCCTCACGCGTGGGCCCAATCGTGCCCTCTCGCGCCACGCGTCCATCACATGCCTTGAATCCATGAACTCACCAGTACGCCAAACACTTTGAGCAGTTAATAAGGCTCGAAGGTATAACACCTCGAGTGAAGTTGTCAATCGAGCCCCATTCAAAGTAAAGCACATCAAAGTATAACAAGAAAGCAAAAGAGCAAAGACAAAAAGCCAATACTATAAGGAGACAAATTCAAGAAGCCAAACAAATTCCTTCATTGGAAAAAACCTTTACATCCTAATGTCACTAAGGATCCAACTAAATACAAAAAGGCTAAATACAAAGGTTGACTAAGGAAGGAGTCAGTCGGAGATGCTCGAAAATCGCTGGTTGAGCTGCTCGAGATATCCTCAGAGTCGAGAGAGGTGGAAGCACTCGAGTCGGCTCACCCCTTAGACTCTTCCTCTCCCGAGGTATCCTCAAAGTCAAGAGAGGTGGAAGCACTCGAGTCGGATCACCCCTTGGACTCTTCCTCTCTGTCATGCTCCCCGACCTCGACATTCTGGGCATCACCTTTCATAGGTACGTCGATGTCAAGAGAGGCATCGGTTTCAAGTTTCACAGCTATAATCGAGTTGCACTTCGTCTCGACCACGCCCCAATTAACTCAGGGGTACGTCCTCCCTAGAGCCTCTCGAAGCTTCTACAGTGTCGATGACTCATGACGGCATGGTACTTTTGCCAGTCTTGGATGATTCCGCTCCCTGGCCTGTGAGGATTTTCCCTTCGAGGAGTCGTATTGACGCTTGATCGAGTTCGTTTTACTCTAGGCGTCGAGGATCTTCTACTCCCACGAGGCTTTCTCGTCAAGGAGCTTATTCTTCTCATCCTCGAGGTCTTTCTGAAGCCCATCGATCTCTAGCTTGTGGTTCATAGCGATCTCCTTCTAATCGGATAGTTCCTCCTGAAGCCGTCGAAAGCTAATCGTATGTCGATGACTCATGACGGCCATCCGAACCGAGCACTAAAGTAATGAGTAGAAGTTAGCTTAAGTTCATCACTTAACAACAAATAAAGCAATATCAATAAAGACTTACTTTTATCGATCGAGATAGAGTGAAGGGCTCGACTTCCTCTTCCTCGTTTAAATTTCGGTAGACCTTGATGTTTGCCTTAGTGAGGAACTGCTTGACGGCAAGATCGAAGTGTCTGGCCTTCTCCTTCCTCGACAGCTATGTAAAGGGCTGCGAGGCTGGGTCCGGGTCTGGGTCGGAGGTCTTCCTCTTCTTACGGACCGTTAGATCCTCCTCTCGAGAAGAGGACTTCTCTATGGTCTCTTGAGGTTAGGAAGGTCCCTCCCTCGATCGAGGAACAGAGTCCGCAATGACCCTCCTCCCTGTGTCCTCATCCCCCTGAGGTGTCACAATGACAAAGGCGCGGCGGGGGGACAATTGCAGGGCTTTTTCGAAGGATCCTGCAAGGGAAGAGGAGGTTAGAAAACAAAAAAAAATGAAAGTCATGAGAGAGAAGATGTTACCTAGGGGGCACGAGAGACCCGAATGTCTCCTCTCGACACCTTTTGACGGATTTGCTCCTGTACCCGCTGGTTAGCGGTCAGACGCTTCTGCATCTCTTCGTCGAGCTCTTGACGAGCGATAATTGCATAATAAAAGAAAGCAAGTTAGTAACTGAGCTCGAACTGCCCGGTCGAGTACCTAACAGTAAGTTCCCTACCATTGGGATAAGCGGGGTTCAACCCCAACGCTGAGAGGAAGTGTTCATCACTCAGATCCTCTGCGCTAGGGTTTCAATGCTGAGGAATCTGCTTTCGATCACCATTGACAATCGAGGTGATGGTCTGACAGTAAATGGCCCCCGTGGCTTCATCCACTAACATTCAAGGCACTGATCTATTCAAGGCCAGGTTTGGCCATTCGAGCGAGGGAATAATGGGGAAATCCCACTCTTGGCTCGATATATGTGCATAAAGTTTGTGTGGAAAAATTGTTGGTTCGAGGGCATAGTCACCACAATTTCATAAGGGAAACGGACTTAAACGTTACACCACCCCTCCCCGTTCGAGGTCGCGGACATGACTACCAACTTCACATATTCCGCTACAGAGTCAAGGAGGGCTCCACATCCATCATAACGCAAATCAAAAGGAAGCCCACCATCGAGCCCACGCTATTGGGAATCAATTGACAGAGGGCGACATTGTATGAACAGAGTACCTCGACTATAAATGGATGAAGGGGAAACCTCAAACCCAACTCGAGGTATGCCTTATACAAAACTATACAACCCGTTGGAGGAGTGTAAACGGTCTTGTCAGGTTGTGGGATGTATAGGGCGTACGGATGACAAATGCAGTACAAGCTCTCAAGGATGTGGAGGTTATATCCCAAAAATTGCATGAAAGGTCCCCAAATGTACAAGTGTGCTATGCCCCTCGCCTGAGACTGAGCTTCTTCCTCTCTACTATTCATGCTCAGGTCAGGGGAATGATCTTCAATGCTTTCTTTCATTAAGCAAACTACCTGACTATCGAGAAGATCGTCTAAGTAACTGCTTATAGCTCAGGGTCGAGCAATGGTGACAACATGTGGGGGGTTATTCAACTCCTCTCCTCCATCAGAAAGAATTGAAATACCGTCGCGTCGAGCATCTCAGTTAGGGCAGTCAAATACCACGGACACCACGGGAGCCCCGTTTATTAAAATCCCATCGAACAGTGGTTTGAGCGGAGGAGGAGGGGTCCCCGAGCTAGAAGACGATCCCTTGATATTCGTCAATAGGGGACTCCATCCAGAAGGGTCCATTTATAATTAAGAAAAGAGGCAAGGGAAGTAGGTCGTACCTTTGGTGGAAGGCCCTCGAGATCCTCTCTTGATCGAAGGCCGGCTATCGACTTCTAAGCTCTCAAGACAGTAACTTTTCACGCAACCAAAGCAATCCCCGAAGAATTAGAGTATGGAATGAGACAAAATAAAGCTGTCTTGCCCTTTTTTTTATTAAATAAGCCACCTTGAAAGTGACGGTTGACATCCAACGAGCTTGAAGAGCTCCTGAAAAAAGAGGCTCAGACTGGGCCTCACGACAAACCCAAGTCACCCTACTCAGAGTAATCTCCATCAGCTACCCAGGCCAGTCCACCCTGTCTGTATAGATCAACTGAATTCAGTTGAACCCAAGGACTATATGGAGAACGACCACCAGGAAACCAACCCTAACCGGAGCGTCCTCCTTAGCTATAGTCTAGTCCACTCCGGCCTAGCATGCTGACTGAACTCGATTAAGTCCAAAGACCTACACCTAGGCACTTCACCCAGATCGAGTGAAGGATACTCCAAAGTCACCGCAACTATTGAAGCTCATTAGCTCTGAAACATCTTGAGCGAGGTCTGAACACCCCTTGAGCTACTTGGGGCTCATTAGCCCTAAAACATCTTGAGAGAGGTCTGAACACACCTCGAGATATTGGGGGCTCATTGGTCCCTGAGGCATCTCGAGTGAAGTCTGAACACCCCTCGAGATAATTGGGGCTCATTAGTCCCTGAGGCTTCTCGAGCGAGGTCTAAACACCTCTCGAGATACTTGGGGCTCATTAGCCCCTAAGGCATCTAGTGCAAGGTCTGAGCAACCCGCGAGATACATGGGGCTCATTGGCCCCCGGACATCTCGAGGGGGACCAAGTTATCTCTCGAGATGTATGCATCTCGGATCGGGTCCATAGTCGTCCCTCGTGGAAAAAGGATCACATGTCCTTAGGCATCCCGAATAAAGTACATAGGATCCGTCGAGACGTATCAACTCCCAGTCCCATGAGATACCTCCAAAAGACATGAAGGTACCTGACGTCCACTTTCCATGGTAAGGGAAAATCGTGTATTGCCAAAACACGAGACTCTAGGGAAGCCTTCTTTCGCATGTTTTGCGTGGGGCTAATGTTTGGGCCCAATATGCTCTTAATGGGCCCCACATATTCTTAGACCTTGTGCCAGTCTGTCAAGGCATTTTTCACACATTCCAACGCCTATAAATAGGGACTAGATTCCAATTTAGGATATGTTCTCCCCAACTTATTTTCAGTTCAGTTCAGTTCAACTCCATTCTTTTTTAAGTAGTTTGTTAAATATTATTATTATGTTGGTCTAATTTATTTTACTATTACTCTTATTATTATTATTATTATTATTATTATTATTATTATTATTATTATTATTATTATTATTATTATTATTATTATTATTATTATTTATTTTTATATCATTATTATTAAGTATTATTATTAAGTATTATTATTATTATTTTTATTATTATTTTTATTATTATTATTATTATTATATTTATATATTATTTTGTTTATTATAGCTTTACTCATTATTATTACTATTATTATTAGGAGGAACATGGTTTAGGTCAAAAGCACAAATAAACCCACGTTTTTTAGCCCATAAATCAATCGAATCGCGTCAAAACGGTTTATGATCCAATTTTGTGCGGCCCGACCCAATCATTATTTTTATTACTTAATATTATTATATTATTAAATCTAATTATTAAAATAGTAATATTAATTTACTTATTAGATATTATAATTATATAATCATCATCAGATATTGATATATTAATACAAATAATATAAAATGATTATTATTAATTATCATTATTATCATGAATTATTATTATTATTAATAATAATTTATGATTGATAATATTATTTATTTATAATTATCATTTAAAAATATCCAAAATACTATTATTATTACTCATTATTAATTATTCATTATTATTACTTATCATTATAATTATTATTTAATATTCATATTATTATTGTTTAAATATTATTTATATATTTATTATATTCAGTTTAATTCAATTCAATTTAATTCAGTTCAGTTCAGTTGTTTTATGCCGAAGAGAACATACCCTTATTGAGGCAATGAATTCTAGACAAACCACTTCACATTTACCATTGAACAATTAACTGACTTGATCGTTAGAGAGAAGATCCCGGACACACACCCGGGGTAGTCTGACTCTCTTTTTGCAGGGCTCACTTCATTCCAGGAGTGATCGGCTACCGTCATCGGTCATCGATCTCTAACTCCGATTCATCCCCCATCTTACAAGTTTTTACCTGAAACAGGCGGTGTTGGAAAACTCGAAGTAGGATGGCTAAAAATTGAAAAATTGGGTGAGTAGAGCATGCTAACTCATGCCCCAAAAAACATGTCATCCCTCTAGCTCATCAACTTTCTATCTCATCATACAAAAGCTTGTCATGGATTATGATCCATTTTAACAAATGCACTCCACTTATGAGTCATGATACAAAAAAGAAAGAACATCACCCTTCTCTATCCCATTTCTTACTATTTTCCATCCCATTTTCTCTCTCCTACATCAATACATATTTATACCTTTTGATATCTATAATATCATACAAGATTATAAATATATATTAACGATCCTAAATAAATTCATTTGGTAGTAATTAATTTTGATTAAAAAACTTTCTCAATAATAATAACTCTCAAAAATAATTATTCATGTGCGTACAATGTAGAGAGAAAATAATTAATTTCGAAAGTGTGTCAAAATATAGTAAAATAGATGTCTATTTATATATCTCAAATAGATAGGAACATTGGTGAAATTTTTATTTTTTTAAATTTTTTATTTTTTATGTTATTCATATTACAAAACTTGAATTATATAAAATAAAAAATTTATGACGCACTGCCACACGTTGACAAATGATTGGTTTAAGTAATAAGATGATCAACCATGCGTAATATGAAACTAAATATATTCATATATAAATTGTACATTGGCAAGTGTGAAAGTTATGTTTTTATTATTATGAGAAGAAGACGAAATACATTCTTAATTAATACTTCCTCAATACTTCAATAGTTGTCATGTTAGGTTTGTTCATGCACATTATTAGTGTAAATATATAGTATGAAAATGTAGTTTAGTTTTTTGTTGGTAGACTGAGTAAAAACAAGTATGAATAATTGATTAAGAGATAATTGATGGAGGAATCCTTGTCAGATGATGATGAAGAAAAGAGGGAGAGAGATTAGTGAAAATGATCGACCAACATCACATGAGTTGGATAGACTGGGTGGGGTAATAATAAATTTTCTAATGAATGTTGTAGGACAACTATTTATGTAGGACAATTATGCGAGGACGGATAGAGGAAGTGCAAAATCTCATATACGATCGTCTTATAATAATTTTTTGTCAGCCAAAGGTTAATGATCTCTAATATAAAAATGACTCTTTTAACTCAAAAGATAAAATGGTCTTACACTAATTTAATTATATATAAATAGTTTTTTTTTTTTTTTTTTTGTCAGGGAAATGTATCGGGGTCAGTTACAATAAACAAATATATTATTATTCTTAAATTTCATAATTTGTCTTGCTATTTTTCGTATGTTCTGCTCATTTAGAAATAATGGAAAAATTCACGTTCCGACAAGATAAGTAAAAAAAATTGTGCTCCATTTAAAGTAAGATTGAGTTGTATCAATTTTTGTTTTAAAACATAATATTGAAGTGAGACAAAATGATATTGAATAATTAAATCAATGTATCAATGCAAATTGATGATAAACTAAATTATGATAATTATACTCTATTTAAGTTGATTGTTAACAAGTTATAATCATTTTTTTAACTCACTCATCTAAGCCAAACTGAAAGACATTGATATTAGACTTAATGAATATATCAATATAAGCCGGTAAGATAACTGAAGATAATATAGCTCCAATTTGAATTTGAAACATAATATTGAACTGAAACCAATTAGTTTCAGATCATCACTAGAGTATTGTATGAGAATCGATAACCTAAACGAAAATAAGAACACTTCGATTTAGTTGATCGTTTATAAGTTACAATTATTTTGATACTCAAATATTGAACTGAAACAAGGTCATATTGAATTATATTATATATCAGTGTAAGCTGATAAGGTAGTTGAAAATAGCAATGATCCATCTAAGTGAACCTTGATTACACTTTATCTATTTCGAATACAAAACATATTACTAAAGCGAAACAAGTTGATTAGTGAAGTTGTTATTAACTTATTCAAATAGAGTAATGTATGTTGATATTGGATTAGGTTAATTTATTAATATAAGTCGATAAGCTAATTGTTGTAATTTTCCTTGAAATATTTAACACTTCGATTAACTGAGCACAGGGATCTCGCTCCCCGGGGATCTCTAAATCATTTACCGACAAATGAGAGTTTGAGACAATAGAGACAAGTAAATATTGATTAAACAAATGATATAAATTATGAAAATTTTGGTTATTAATGAACATAAATAATATTGGTTAGACGGTAATGGGGTTATAGGGTATGAAAGTTGGGGTTTGGGGTTGAGTAATTTGGATGTCGGTGTATGCAATTCATGGTTTAGAATGAAAATTTTGGGGGGGGGGGGGGGGGGGGGGGGGGGGGGGGGGGGGTGAATGCATTTACCAAGAGAAAATAAAGCGGGAAACTACACAAAGATACTTCCAAAAAAGAATGCTAGGTAAAGTTTTTGATTTTTTTTCTTTATTACAATAATTTCAGAGATTAGTCCTGCTTTTATGTATGTAAATTTTTTGAGTGCTTTGTTTATAAAGTTCAGTGTGTTTTTTTTGCGAAATATAACGTGGAAAACTGTCACCACCCTCTACCTATACTCTCAAGTTCTTATTGGGTTTTGCTAAACAACGCCCTAAAATTTCCTACTAACGCCCTAAATACGGTATTTTTATACCGTATTTATACTCTTATATTTCTTTTCTCTCTTCTTCCCTTTTACTCACTTGGATAAATTCAGAGATTTGAAGTTTCTCTTTGTTATTCTGTGGTAGGCCTAGCAATCTTTGTTATTAGTTCAACCACCTTACTCTTAAGATAATGAATGTCAAAATTTGAAGTTTCAACCATGACTAACTTGAACTTGAAATACAGTAGTATCTTTTACGTATTTGCAGAATAACTTGAAAGGTGGATAAATTCAGAGATTGCAGGAAACAATACCAAACAAAAATTCCCACCACCATTTGGAAAACTAGGGACTATCTCCACGGCAACACCACCGCCACCGTTCGTCTGTATTTGTACCCTATGTTTCCCACCACGGCTTCCCCTCTGTTTTTTCTTCATTTCAAATTTTTTTTTTTTTAAAAAAATGGGGCGCCCACCAAGGACGCCCCACCACCGGTGGAGGCGTCCTTGGAAGGCGCTCCACCACATGGTGGAGCGCCTTCCAAGGACGCCTCCACCGGTGGTGGGGCGTCCTTGGTGGGCGCCCCATTTTTTCTGAAATTTTTTTTTGAAAAAAATAGGTAGGCGTCCACCATGGACGCCCCACCACCGGTGGCGGCGTCCATGGCAGGCGCCTCACCATGTGGTGGAGCGCCTGCCATGGACGCCTCCACCGGTGGTGGGGCGTCCATGGTGGACGCCTACCTATTTTTTTAAAAAAAAAATTCAGAAAAAGAACAAAACAGAGGAGAGGAGGGTGTGGGGCTACGGCGGTGGTTCTGTGTCGGTGGTGCAGTGGTGTGGCGGCGGGAATGCGGCAGCGGTGGTGCGGTGGTGCGGCGGAGGTGCAGTGGTGCGGCGGAGGTGCAGTGGTGCGGCGGAGGTGCAGTGGTGCGGCGGAGGTGCAGTGGTGAGCTTTGTCTGTTTGATTTTTTTCCCTAAAAAAAAAATCATTATGAGAGGTGGTAGTGTTGGTGGTGGTGGAGGGTGGGCATGAAGGTGATGGTGGTGTGGAAGAAGGGGAAGGGAGGAAAGAGGAGAAAATGAAAAAAAAAATGAAAAATACAAAAATACAGTATTTTATACAAATACAGGGCGTTAGTAGGAAATTCTAGGGCGTGATTTAGCAAATGAGTTCTTATTTCAAAGCATTAACGTTTAAGACTCGGGCTTTTCCAGATCTGACTAGGTCGAAGTTTTAGACGCCCAAAATCGAAGACAACTTCATATTTCCAGTTTGTCACGCAAAGTTCTTCGTACTTGTACTTCCCTTCTTAGATTTTCAGTTTTCAAGATCATATTTTTCTATAGATTTTTATTTATTTTGATTTTACTTAAAATTTGTAAATTGAATGTTTATGTTTTAATGTTGACAATGTTAACATCTGTTAAATTGGGTTAATCTCCAATTCTTTATACAGCTTAGAGATTTGTTTCGAAGTTCGAGTTTTCTGCGGTGGTGGTGGTTTGTAGTGATGTTTCGAAGGTATAAGAGCGGAGTAAGGTTGTTCAGGGTTGCTGGTGCTGCTTGTACGGTCTGGTGGGGATTCAAAGATCTGGGTGGCGCTATGGCAGCGCTTGTTGTTCCGAAGTTTTGGTCTATAGTCTTTTTGTTGGCCTTCTTTTTGAATGCTTTAGTTGCTTTTTTATCTATTATACTACCTCCGTTTCTTTTTAATTGTTACACTTACACTTTTCACGCATGCCGATGCACTACTTTGAGCTTTTATATCTCTAATTTTGTATTTGTAAAAAATATAAAAACTACATATTAATAAAATACATACTAATACGAATCTAACAAGATCCCACATGACTATGTTTTTATTCACGCATAAATCACAAACGAGAGTCAAAGTGCAATTTGTAAATAGTGTAAAATGTCAAAGTGTAACAATTAAAAAGAAACGGAGGTAGTATAAGGGAAGGGGGAGCTATGGTGTCCCCGAATGAAGAGACTATGTTACCCCATTCCCATTCTAAATTACGCATTCACTTACAAATCAAAGGGGCTTTCAAACAAAAATACCAAAAATATAATTATAACAATCACTCACAAGTCAATTAAATTCATAAAATTGATAATTTACGTTATCCAAATCACTAAAATGAAGAAACTTTACAAAAACTTGAAAATTCACTTACAAACTACAACATATCAAAAAATTGACTTGAAATCAAAGTGTCCAATTTCTTTATAATTTATGAAGTATTGTACTTAATTCAAGAATTAACTAAAAAATTATAATATCAGAAATCATAAATAAATTCAATGAAATTTCTTTTTTGTTCATATAATTTAACTATGAAAAGTAAAAAAAAAAACAATAAAAATGGTGAGAGACTTAAGTGACAGAAACTAAACCAATCAAGTTTCGAAAAAAATTCAAGCACGCATCACGTGCAAAAAATTCTAGTATGTAAATATTTGATGGCAGATATGATTTTGTTACTTTCGGTTGATGAAATGCTTCCCCTTCTACATTATGAAAAGTTTCTCTCTTTTTGTTTTTCTTTCTTTTCTTCTTTTGGTGGTTGAAGGTTTGGCTATTGTAATCTTTTTAGCTCAATTTCTTTTTGTTGATTTCAAGTTTAAGTTTCTTTTTTGCGGTCGTTGTCGTCAAGGTAGTTATTGCTTATAACTAAAATAAAGTTATATCTCATACTTTTGTAAAGTTTGATCGATTTGACATTGTCAACTTATCACGAAATCAAGCTATAATGTCATAAATTCATATAGTAATAATAGAATTATCATGATAAATTTTTAAAGTGAGTATATCATAAAGTTGGGTAAAATTAGAGGTAAAAAACTGAGCCGACCCACGGGTGAACCCGCATACGACCCAGACCCAACTAGTTCCGAGTCGAGAGTGGTCGGTTGGAAAGCCGACCCATTCCGATCCAGCCTCCAGGTCCTCCACCTGTGTCCAGTTTAACCCGTGAAGATGGTTATCCAACCTGAATTGGGTCGACCTAGGTTGACTCGTGCCTAGTTGCACCCGTGAACAATGACCTAGACACAACCTGTTTCCAACCCAATGTGACTTAACCCAGTTAGCGGTGATCCAGTTGTGACCCAACCCAGCTATCACAGACCTAGTTGTGACCTAACCCAATTATGATCCAACCCAATTATGACCCAACCAGCTGTAACCTAACCCAATTACCATCCAACCCAACTAAACTCAACCTAACAACATTCCGACCCAATATAACCTGATCCAAAACCATTTTGACGTAACTTCACTAATGAGTAGTTCAACATATATTGTTTAATTTGTCATTTATATTTTTTGAATAGAAAATATTTGTCACTTTTTTTGGTCTTAGTAATTAATAAATATTATTTGTCAGGACATAATTAAGATCTCTATCATCTGTTAGGATGTAATTCATTCAACCACCTCATTCAAATTTGAAACCCTCAAAATTCAACCCCATACGCGTTTGTTAACAGTGGCGTCCACGGTCCACCGTACGATATTGTAACAATAATAACTTATGTCTTATACAATATGCAAGTGGTACTCTTTTTATACCCACCCATTCTGCCATTCATCATCATAAGTACAAAAACCAAGTGGTATTATTAAGTTTTGTTATTTTGGTATATATGACATAAAAAGTATGAAAGAATTTACCCAAAAAAAGTAAGTTTTAATGTCTATAAAAGAAATATCAAATATGTAATAAGTATTGGACATGTACTCTTTTTATCCCTCCAAATCTTCAGTTGCTTACTTAGACAATATAAATAAAATATCAATTGGACAAAAAAAAAGATAAAATAAAATCAGAATTGGACAAAAGAAGATAAACTAAAATCAGAATTGGACAAAAAATCCCAAAAAAATTCATTACATTCCAAGTTTCCAACATTCATTACATTATACTAAGTTAAATAAAAAGTCAAACTATTAATTAGATAGTTAGATTACCATAAACAAAAAATTCCATCAGTTTATTGTTTATATAGTTTAGCAAGCAAAAACTTAAATCTTTCACTTTCCACAAGCAGCAATTATGAACCCTACTCGAATCCTTTGTGGATGATCATACAACAGTGCTTTTCAGGGTCCAACTCCCCATTGATGTAAGTACTTATGGATATGTCATGATCATCCTCAATCAGATTGTAATCACATTCTTCTGCAAGCCCAAAACGAGTGAAAATCCCATCCTCACCCTCCACAAAAATCTCCTTAGTAATCCCATCATGTTCAACCATGTGAATGTCACCACCAACCTTCATTTCACCACCACCAGCAGCCTTTAACCGGACCTTCTGTTGACCACCACCCTTCCACTGACTCAGCACATGAGGACCCACACACAATCACCTTCTTAAACACACAAACATCCTTCTTTTTTCCCCCATTCTTCACTAACTTTATCAATAATCTTAACACCACCTCCTCTACATCTAAGTGATTTCCTACAACCAACTCCCTCATAAATCACCTTACTCTTTTCTTTATCCATTTTTGCAGTTGACGAACCTGAAATTACCAACTCAAAAGATCTAAATAAACAGAAACATTGAAACCAAAGAAACATTTTCAAATGAAACAAGGCAACCAACAAATAAATTATTTAAAACAATCTATAAATAAGGGTAAATGGTAGAAAACACCAAAAGAAAAAACTCCCAAAAATAAAACATAAAGTAGTTTATAACTGTCAACATTAAATTTACTTTAAAAATCAGTAATAGCTCTTAGGTTCACAAGTTAACCTCATCATGGAGCACTCGACTGTAATTGACAACACAACTTCACAACACAAGAAAGCTATCAAAAGTGACACGAGCATCCACAATTCTTTGTCTTTTGAACAATACCAAAACCAATGTTACCCATGAAGTGCATATCATGTCCAATACTCCAATAAAGGCAAAAGAAAGGTAGCTCCACATCGTGACACTTAGGGTAAAACATGTGTGTAAAGTAAAATGTAGCCAAAAACAAGTAAAATGTAGCCAAAAACAGTCGCAAACAACCAATCATCCTTTGCGCAAGAGAAATTTTATAAACCAAACCAAACAACCACATTTAGCCATCCCACCCTTTTCTTCCAGCCTCTACTCCCAACCAAATTTCATCATTACAAAGCATAATGAAATCAATTAAGTCGAGGGATAAGGTGGAAGACAAGAGAAAGAACAACTATGCCTCTCAGGTAAAAACTTCACCTCATCATCGAGCACTCGACTCTAATTCACAACACAACTTAACAACACAAAAAGCCAGCAAAAGTGACACTAGCATCAACAATACCAAAGCTAATCTTACCAATCAAGTACATATCATGTCAATCAAGCCATCAAAAGAAATGTAGAGATGCACCGTGACACTAAGGGCAAAACATGTGTGTAAAGTAAAATGTAGCCAAAAACAGCCGCAAACAAGTCAATAACCAATGATCTTTGCACAAGGGACATTTATTTATCAAGCAAAAGGATATAGAACAACTAAACTAAACCCAACAATTCTGTTTAGGGTTTGGATCTAGGGTTTGGGTATAGGGTTTGGGTCTAGGGTCTGGGTCTAGAGTTAGGGTTTGGGTCTACGTAGGGTTACGGTTTAGGGATAGGGATAGTATTTTAGGCTTTGGGTTAGGGTTTAGGGTTAAACCCTTATCTATGATGATTGATCCTAAACAGTAAACCCTAAACAAATCAAACCCAACCTAGAACACAAACAAACTCGACCCAAAACACAAACAAACCCCGAACACAAACAAACCCCAAAACACAACCAACCCAAAACAAAAAGAAACCCAGAAACAAACACAAATCCAGAAACAAATACAAACCAAAAACACAACACAAACCCAAAACACACCCATCAACCATTTTCAATAGGCCATAACAAAAACTATCAAACAACAATTGTATAGTTTAAGGAAGTGAATCATAATCAATATCAGTAGGCTCGGTATCTTTAACAACTTCAAGAGACTCCTCATCCTCAATCTTAGAATAACCAAAGATCCAATTTTGGCAAGTCACAAGAGCCTCAACATTTTTGGGCAGCAAACGCGTGTGATACTTTGTTAAAATCCCCCCCCCCATACTAAATGAATACTCGAAAGCCACAGATGTAAGGGATAGCCAACAGATCTCTAGCCATCCCATACAAAATAAGATAAACGCCCACATGAATTTTCCAATAGGCCAAAACATCAAAGTGGCCATCTTGATTAGCAGGAGCATGAGGGGCATTGAAATATGATTCAATATCATTTTCAATACCCCTACTAGCAGCAACATTGGCACCAAAACTCTAAAGACAGCAAATAAAATTGTATCACTAAACTATTAACAATCAGTAACTATAAAGTAATCAAATGAGTCAAATCTTACACAAAGTATCCAACCTTTCCAAGACTGGCCTTCTTATACGGACGGGCAGCGACCTTGCAAAACTTGGAGTGGATGAATAAGAACCCATAGTCATAAAAGATGTAGTGGTACATAGTTGGAGTTGTAAGTGAGAATAAAAAACTAGCATAGTGCATATACAACTCAGTAAAGGCATCAACAACCTCTTTAACCTTACGATTAAGATCTTGGGCCAAATAAACAGTAGCATACAACTCATGAACAAAGTTTTTTTTTTTGTAATGGGGATCAAGATAGCAATAGTAAGAATCAAAGAATAATTATCCCAATACTGGTTAAATTTTGCATACATAGGAGCAGCTATAAGATGAATAGAATCAGTCGGGTTTTCTTTAGCATAAAACAGAAGGCTTTCAATCAAAACTAAGTTCTCAACATATAGGTTGGCAGTGGGGTAATCAAAACTAGAAAAAAGATAAGTGATATCATAAAAAGGTCAAAAAAATCACAAACATTTTGGATAGTTTCTCATTCAGAATCAGTTTGAGAAACATCTAAACCATGCTCAAGTAAACAATATCTATCTACAACCTCTGTGACTTCCAACACCTACGGAGCATAATAAAAGTATAATTTCAACGAGTAACTATAACACCAATCAATGAACTAGAAAAACCAGTATTCACATGCTTAACACAATCATCAAACCTCTCTTTCCTAGTGTTTGAATAAGAAACACATGAAACAACTTGTTGCAACTTCAAAACATTTTTATCCATAACTTAAAACCAACTTGGACAATTAGATTCAATATATGGGCAGAACATCTAATATGAAAAAACTTAGCAGAACAAGCAGAACAAGACAACAAATATGTTCTATTCAAGTCCCTAACCATCTCTTGAATCATAACATCATTGGCAGTAGCATTACCACAAGTTAAAGAAAACACTTTATCTCTAATATTCCACTCATCAAACAAATCAAGAGTAAACTTACCCAACTCCTTACCATTGTGGGACCAGGAAAATGTCTAAAAAAAGAATTTTAGAACGCACACCCAAGAGTTATCAACATAATGAGCAGTCAAAACAGTAAAACTAACATATTAAGTGAAGACCACAAATCACAAGTACACCACATTTTTCCTTCTAAATTACCTATAGTGGTCTTTAATTGAGCTTTAAGAGCAACAAACTGATTAGTGCAATGCTTAAGCATAATATTCCTAGAAATATGATTCACATTAGGATTCAAGTAAGAAAGAAATTCCCTATGCTTATAATACTCAACCATCAACAATGGATATCCATGACACATAATAGCTTCAGCAAATATACGAAATAAATTTTTTTGATCATAATGCCCCCCAGGTTGAGCAACTTTTACTTTTAAGTAAGCGTCGCACTTCTCTAGATGTTTATTTTTGTTACTAGTACCTTGTGTTCCTTCAGCATGATAGGTCTTAGCATTACAATGCTTACATGTACAAAATATCTTACCATCTTCCATTTTAAACAAGGTAAAGTGCTACTAAACCTTGGTCGTACGCCTCCCAAACAGGACAGGGTCATGGGTTTGGGGAAAAGTGGTTTCCTACTCAACAGAAAGGGAATTGGACCCAATAATGGAGTCCAGTGTCAATTGATTAACTGAAAAAAAAATTACACACACTTAAAGTTTAAACAAGGAAGAGTAGGGCCTCTAGGGTTAGGGTTAGGGTTAGGGCAAGGTAGGGTAAGGGTCAAGGTCGGGTTTAGGGCGAATGTCATGTTTAGGGTTAGGTTGTTAGGGTTTAAGGTAATGGGTTTAGGGTTTATGGTTTAGTATTAGGGTTAGGGTTATGGTTAGGGTTAGGATTAGGACTAAGGTTAGGGTTAAGGGTTCGGTTTAAGGGTTAGGGTTGAACCCCTAACGCTAATCCTAAATGGTAACCCCTAAACATAAACCAAAACACAAATCCAGAAACATAAACCCTAGCTAAACACAAACCTAGAAACATAAACCCTAAACACAAACCCAAAACACAAAGCCAGAAACACAAACCCAGAACACAAACACAGAACATGTGCCTAGAACACAAACCCCGAAAACAAACCCATATAAAAACCATAAACACAAACCAAGATACAAATTTAAATACAACAAATGAAACCCTAAACCCAAGCCCAGACATAAAATCCTAACAGGAACCCAACCACAAAACCCCAACATAAACCTAGAAACTTAAACACAAATCACAAACATATAAACAAACAGCAACATGAACCTAAATAATTAAGATACATGACAAAAAGTCAAAAACTAATATAATACATTATACATGATAATTATATACAAGATAATAAAAGCGAACACATAATTGACTAATTTCAATCTTCAGATCGCAAAATAAAGATAATTACATAATTTCAGATCGCAAAATAAACATATATTAAAATCAGAAAAGTAGATAATTCATGCATAAAATTTTAAGCACAAACCGTAAAATTCCAGATCTCACATATGACAAAAAAAAAAAAAACAAAAAAAATGATAATCCAGCAGATATGCAAATTTGGACTAGCACATATATATCCCACAATCGCAATCAAGCAGATGGTCACCTAATTCTAGAAAAATGAAAATTAGAAGACTTACCTAGTTGTGACATAGCATTTTTAAATATTAAATCTAGGCTTTTTTGTTTTTTTCCCAGATCATCAATTTGTTTCCTTTTTTCTTTAGACCAACGCCTTTTTTGTTCGAATCCTTGCCTTTTTCCTCAGATCTTCACCACAAACCTTACATGTAGTGTTTTCTAACACTACAACTCGTAAATAAGATAAATCTGAAAAATAGCCTTTTCTTTAGATCTTAAGTTTTTTGAGAGAGAGTGCAAGAATTTCATGGAGAAAATGAGTGAGAAACTGAAATTTTTAGGGTTTTGATCGGAATAAAGGAGAGAAGGGTTGAGAATTTTAGGGTTTTTTTAGGGTTTGGATGGGAAAGATCGAGGACTAAGGACTGAGGACTGAGGACTGAGTGAGAATGAGAGGAGAGTAAAATCAGGAAGAGGCGAAGAAATGAGGGGGAGGGGGTTTTAAAAAGGGGTTTATATAGTAGGGAATTTAGAGGCGAAGACATTGAGAGTGAATAGCTGAGATTTTAGATTTATGATTTAAGAGATTAAAGAAATGAAGGGCTCAGATTTAATATTGGCTAATCAATAGTCTTAAACCATAATCCTTGATTTATTTTTTTGACCAATGAACATCACGAGTGACCAAGCACATGGATTTCAAAATATCAATTGTTGGATTTACTCTTTCTCAAATCAAATGATTAAGGTTAAGACAAGTTTAAGTATTATATTTTCTAATTTTTATATTTATAATTCTAGAATCTAGACAAGTAAGACAACTAATCCAGACTTCTAGTATTGATTTGTAAATTTGTTTAGTACTTAGTAATATTATAAATTAATAAAAAATATAAACTTTAGAAGTTTAATTAGTATTTTTAGTTGTAAACAAGTTGATTAGTGTAAAGATGATTATGAATGATGTGAAACTGTCATGCCAAAGTTGTAGTAGCGTAATGTCGTAATTACTGTAATACCGATACAACGATACGTATAGCAACTTAGCAAGTCATTGAGACAGATAATCAAATAGACTCGAGATTCCTAAGTCCTCTATTACTATCTTAGTAGTTACTAGTTAGTATCTTAGTATTTTTTAAGAACCACAACTGAAACATCAAGGATGAAAGTCGATCAATCTATTCTAATGATGCTTCTATTATTGTTAAAAATCGTGTAATAATATCGATGATCGAGCCCTATCTTGTATGATGATCAATCTTTTGATGGTTTTGATTAATGTCAAAGATAATCAATCTTATGATTATTTAATTTATGTGAACCTTAACATAATGAATGTCGATCAATGTTTCATCCTCTACTGATATACTGACATGATAACTTGGTATTAACTATGATCTAAGTACTTTCGTAGTTTCAATGTTTCATCCTCTATTGATATATTGATATGATTATGTATCATCTTCATATTCGATTAAGTGATTAACGATGATCATTGTTACTTGTTTAGTTGTTCCATGAACGATGAAAGTCGTACAATTTTATAATTACGAACTACGATGCTTTCATTGATGATTTAATGTCAACCTAATTCTTTAATTCTAACTCTTTTTGTTGCTATATAGTGACTCAATGAGACTTAAAAGTGAGTAAGTCACTAATTAACAATATGTTTAAGTTTAGCAGTCTATTGACTCTAATCAATAATCATTATGGGCTTATGCCTTAACGGCTTAATCCTTATGGTTGTTACTTGAATACTTATGCAATCATGAATAAGCATAAGTGAATAACTTGATGGACAATAGCCAATGGTGAATGGCCCAATAATATAACTATATAAAGTATAAGTCTTAGTTCAGTAACTTTTTAAATTAGTAATATAAGTATCAATGATTCAATGTATTATTACAAAAATCACAAAGACTCAATCACAATTCACAATTCACAATATCAATATATACCAGTATATCACAATATCACATGTTATAACTTATAAGCTATAACAATCTCGACCCAAGTCATTCCGAGAGTTGATTTCTTCCAACCCAAGTCATTCCGCCGCCGGTTTGAGACATTAGCTGACCCAAGGCCCAAGTCTTGTCGAGAGCCGATTTATTTCAACTCAATTCATTCCGAAAGCCAATTTCTTCTGACCTAAGTCATTCCGAAAGTCGATTTATTCCAACGGCCAAGTCATTTCGATATCGATTTCTTCGGACCCAAGTAATTCCGAAAGCCGATTTCTTCCCACCCAAGTAATTTCAAAAGTCGATTTCTTCCAACCCAAATAATTCCGAAAGCCGATTTTTTCGACTCAAGTCATTTCGAAAGCCGATTTCTTCTGACCTAAGTCATTATGAATCCCGATTTCATCCGAACCAAGATATTCCGAATATCGATTTATTTCGACCCAAGTTATTCGAAAGCCGATTTGGGCCAACTACATCTTATTCATTCAGACCCAAATTCACCCAACCCATATACCGGCCGACCCAATCTCAGCTGACCTAGTTCTGACCCAGTTTGGAGAGCCCCTCACACAGTTGAACCCGACCCAAGTTCACTCGACCCACCCAGTTCCGACCCATGGCACACTCTCACCCAGATTATTCCGACCCAGGTTGGGTCAACCCGAACCCACCCCGTGACTCATATTGATACCTCTAGGTAAAATATAAGTATGTTTTGGAATGTAAAATCAGTGAACTTGGCATATTTGAAAAATATCAAGAAATTAAGTTATATATGTCATAAATTCAAGTACTAATAAAAAATTATCATAATAAGATTTATATGTGAATTGGAGTACTATCATGATTTTAGATAATATGTGAATTCGGTTAGGGTACAGTTAATATAGTTTCACTTTAAATTTGTTTCAGTTCAGTTTCTGTTTGAATCAGTCCAGTTAAGTCAGTCAAATATTCGGTTCAGTTCAGTTCACTTGATCGATCAACTTTTCGATTTTTCACAGTTATTTTCAGTTCAAGTTTGTTTCAATTGAGTTGGAGTTCAGTTTTGGTATTTCATTTACAGTTAATTTCAATTTCAGTTGAGCATTTTTCAGTTGATTTTAGTTACAATTACTCCCAGTTCAGTTTAATTCAGTTCAAATTTCAAATTATTCAGTTGAATGAGCAGTTCATTAACCAAACTGACAGTTCTATTAAACACGTTTTTTCAATATATTTGTATAGATGTGATTTTACAAACGACCTACCTCTTAATTAGTTAATTCCAACTCCCACCTACCACCTTATGGATATATTAGGTAATGAGATGCCGGCCTAAAGCAAGCAAAAAATCAGTTTTTCCAAATTGCCTTTTGGGTAGCGTTTTGTAGTTTTGACATGGGTGAATCAGCTTCTACAAAGAATTTTCCTCATATAGCTATATGTCCAAGTGCAGGAATTGGACACTTAGTCCCATTCCTTCGTTTAGCTTCAATGCTATCGTCTTCCAAATGTAAAGTAACTCTTGTCACAATTCAACCAACACTTTCTATTGCAGAAACCAACCAAATCTCTACTTTCTTATCCTCTCACCCTCACGTTAACTCCCTTGATATTCCTCTTCAATGTCAACCACCTCTGATCTCCACCAATGCCAATAATGCCTCCACTACCACCTCCAAGGGTAGTGGTCCTGACCCATTTATGCTACGCTACGATGCCGTTTCTCGCTCCGCTCACCTCCTCACTCACCACCTCTCCACCCTATCTCCTCCCCCTTCCGCTGTCTTCTCAGACATCATGCTTGTTTCAGGCTTCAACCAAGCTCTCGCCGATCTCGGTATTCCTAACTATGTTCTTATCACCACCTCAACAAGGTTTTTCTCTCTCACTACCTACCTTCTTCTCGAAGGAGCAACTCAAGATAGCACTATGCCGAAACTCGAGCTTAATAATAGCTTAGATGAGGAAGTTGAAATTCCTCCTGGTTTAGCTACTGTCCCGAAATCGAGTATACCTCCGCCTTTCTTCAATCCAAACCACATTTTCACCAAGATGCTTGCATCCAACTCCCTGGCGCTTTATAAGGTGAACGGCATTGTCTTCAATAGCTTCAATTCTTTCGAACTCGAAACAATCTCCGCTCTTCAAGAACGCAAAGTCTTAAGCAATCTCCCCCCGATCTTCCCCATCGGGCCATTGAAGCCCTTTGTTAATGAAAAACAAGGTGTTTACCCTTACACAAAGTGGTTAGACGAGCAGCCGAATAAATCGGTGCTCTACATTTCGTTTGGGAGCAGGACTGCTATGAACCAGGAACAGATACAGGAGCTCGGAGTTGGATTGGAGAAAAGCGGGGTGCGATTCTTGTGGGTGATTAAGACTACTACAGTTGACAAAGACGAGAAGGTGGATAGTGTAGATGAATTGCTAGGAGAGGGTTTCCTTGACAGGACAAAAGAGAGAGGGCTCGTTGTTAAAGAGTGGGTTGATCAAGAAGTAATTCTTGACCATCCCGCGGTAGGAGGGTTCGTGACTCAGTGTGGGTGGAACTCGGTGATGGAGGCCGCGCAACGAGGAATGCCGGTTTTGGCATGGCCTCAGCACGGCGATCAGAAGGTGAATGCTTGGGTGATACAGAAAGCGGGGCTAGGAGTTTGGGAGAAGGAGTGGGGGTGGGTTGGACAAAAATTAGTTAAAGCTGAAGTGATTGCTGATAAGATTAAGGAGGTGATGAATAGTGAAGAGTTAAGAAGAACTGCTAGTAAAGTTGGCGAAGAAGCTGGTAAGACGTGGGATGCAAATAATGGTGGAAGCTCTAATCGTATGTTGAACAATTTGATTTCTAGTATTGAGTCCGCGACAAATTTGAAAAGTTAGTGAAACGTACTTTGTGAGTTGGTAACATGAAACATACTATTGTATTACTCTTTTCGTCCATTAAGCTTATGATTGTCGCTTGTTCATTGTCCCGCCAAAAACTTGATTTTATTAATAAAAGTGGGGTTCGTCTGCGGTTTGCCTGTTTGGTTTGATTTTTACATTTATATATATATTTTTAATTATGAATATCTCTATTTATGGTTTTGTAAAAATTATAAAAAGTCAATATTATGAACGTGTTAATGATGAATGACCAATGAGTAAAAAAATAGCATACCTCCCTTTCACTTTATATCTTGCCATGCTCAATATCTGATTTTTTTTATTCGGTAATTTACTGACCCAAGCAGGCTCAACTCTCATGAGTTAGCGGGGTAAGAAGGAGATCCCAATTTCCAACCTATAAGGAAACTTCCAGAGATTGGAAAATGGAGATTTATACCCAAAAGCATAAAACTACACAAACTGCCCAAATATGGGGTTGATGAGAATCGAACTCCCGACCATGAGGTTGGGAGGTGGAAGCTCCAACCATTGGGCACCCACATAATTCTCTATGAAACTCTATATATTATGTGATTATAGACATTTAGAGGTTTTCAATGATGAATGACCAATGAGTAAAAAAATAGCCTAAGATATAACATGTTCATGATACACTCGTGTATGATAAAATTCGTCAATAACTCCATCTTCAAGGTTCTTTTCTGGTGGTATTTTTACCCCGTGTTCCATTTTTCTCTCTCCTAAAACAAAAAATGCCAGCAAAAATCAGATCACTGAGCCAAAATTTTATTGAGGGGAGCAAAGAGAAATTCCTCTTGCGAAAAGGGTATTTTGAATTAGGGTTTTCGGTTTCCGACGGTAAAATGGAGCTCAATCATGGGAATAAAAAAATCCAGTTGTTATAGATAAATTTGCAATATAATCTAGCTAACGTTGGGTTTTATAGATGGATTTGTGATGGGATTTCGAGGTTATTTGAAGGCTTTAATGATTTTGGGATTAATTTATATGAAATGTGGCAATCAGACCTTTGGAAAGTCTTTGCAAATATTGTAGTTCGTTTCGGAAATGGGGGAAAGGGGTAGGGCGGTGGGTGGTTTTTTTGGGGGGATTGGTAGAGAGAAAGAGATTTAAATTTTTAAAAGAAATTTCAAAAAAATTTACACGTTTTAGAGGTTTTAAGTAAGGTTAATCTACTCTCGGAAGAGTTGGTTTAACTTTGTATTACTCCCTCCGTTCCAAAATATATCATCTTCATTTTGGGTATTCCAAAATATAGTTCCCATTTTCATATATACTTTCACTTCTTTTTTTTATAATTTGTCAAAAAAAATCGTTTCCAATCATTTATTTGCTTCTTCAACCAAAATGTTACAATTAATGTTTTTTTACCAATTATTCTTCATTCTCTCTCCTAAAATCATTTTTTTCATACAATATTTATTTAAGTAAAAAAAATCTTTATTATCCCTCTTGATTCTACTTGCATAAAATTTCATGAAAAAAGGGAAATACCGAACGGATAAATTGATTCTAGGACAAAGTCGACCAACGTATACTAAGGTGCGGGTTAGGTATGGGTCAGATCATTCGGCTCGGCCCCAATCGATTTTGGGTAAATATAAGTTGGGTTCTAAATAGGTTCGTGGAAAATCAAGTTGGATTCAGATGGACTTGGGTCGACTCAGGTCGTGTTCAGATGGACTTAGGTCCGCTCAAGGTGGATTCAGATGGAGTTGAATGATCCATTATATGTTTGAATCAGTTAGTTTTTATTCATTATCGATATCGATCGAAGTTTAGGTGGCACACGCATATTTGTGTGCGCGACAACACGAGAAATATAGAAATGAACAACTAAATAAAATTGACCAATGTTAACTATAATCATACTATTAAATATGTTCAGAGATATTATTATTAATAATTTTCTAATATCTTATATAAAATTATTTATAAGAACATGAACTAAAGTTATGAGTAAAACATACTTGATTCATAATGTCGGGTTACAATGGATGAGGTCTAAATAGGTTTTCTCAGGTCTACTTGTATTCGGGTTCACTTTCAAGTCACATGCAGATTGGATTGAGCTCTGCTATATTCGGATATAACTGGGTTAATTTCGAATCATAATGTATCAATTGGGCAACCTGATTATGTCGGATCGGGATCGCATGCGAATCGAATGTCGGTGGACCTGTGTGGATCGGGTCTGTTCACACCCCTCCGGGTTAAAGCAAAACAAGACCCACTACAGCGAATAGCGGTTTCATTAATTTTGAGATCGTGAACTTTGGACTGATCTGAAGCATCTTGTGGAGGTATTTCCCTTGCTCTTCTATCGACAGCTGTAGATTTCTTTAAATCTGCAAAATGAGTTGGCACAATCACACATCTATATGCCATTATACCAGCACCAACTTGTGTTTCATATGATTTTAAAAGTGCATTTATGCAAGCAGAGAGAAGGTAAATGAAAGTGGAGAGGGGTGAACATGGTAAGAACTAAGAAAACCACAAGTTCACCGCTACTTTAAGTGACGGTTTATGTTAGTAAACTGTTAGTTTTACTTCTTTAAGCAGAGTTATTAGATTTCGGGATTTGTAAGCAAAGTTTATTTTGATGGAGATGGGTAATTAGGTGATGTGCAAGAGCATAGAGGTCTGAAAACTCCATATATTCATTGCAAGATACAAAGTATCTTATTTGCAGTGGCGGATCCAGGAATTGAGCCACGTGGGTTCGGAATTGTTGGAACATAAATTCTAAATTACATTTTATTATCTAGAGTTATAGTTTTTAAAGAAAAGGAAACTTTCAACAATTGTACTTAACGAAACTTCCATTCTTGATTAGCAACTACTGCATATTGAAATCTAAATGACTAATAATGAACAACTAATCAACACGGCGACAACACTAAAAATCTCTTTGCATTTTGGGTGATATTGAGCTCTGTCATGAATTTTGTTTAGAAGTAATGTATAAAAATGTAGAAAATTAATATATGCACTTTTAGTTTAAAATGTACAGTTAAAAAATTATAAAAATATATAACATTAATTTTTTACATTTTAACACACTTCTCATTACATATCATATAAACATATAAGTAGCAAATCAAGTAATGAGCAAAATGAATTTTTGACTAACTTTACTTAGGGCCTCTCCCCGGCTTATTTTTAGTTCAGTTCAATTCAATTCAGCTCTGGACAATACTTTTACTCTCACATATCAGTATTCATTTCAGTTTTTATGTCGAAGAGAACAGATCCTTAGTGCATAATTAATTAAATTGCTTAAGCTAGAGAAAGAGGAAAAGATTTAAACCAAATTAAATTCATTATCTTCTCAAAACTCAATGTATTTCATCAAGTCTATACACATTATAATAGTTGTTTGTGAATAGGAAACTATCTTCAAATAACATTTTTAAACAATAGCAATTTTTTTTTTTTTTGATTGAGAAATTAAGTCAGCCCAAGGGCTAACCCCTACTAGGCTACTAGCCTTGTAGGAACTACCAGCACATTAGCTGGTAATGCATGCAAAGTATGCTAAGGAAATACTCCAGCATAATGCTGGGGGTAAGGATCGAACCCCTGACCTCAGAGATCAGAGGGAAGTGCTCTACCACATGAGCTAGCTCCTCATCCTTTCTAAACAATAGCAAATGATATATCTTAAATATCCTAACATAAAGAAAAAGAAGAGTGAGAAAAAAAAAACAGAAAGAAGAAGGCATTGAATAGCGAGGGGAAAAAAAGACACGGGACTAAAACATCCTCTACGGAATCGATCCCGCGACCACCTTGTTTGTCTTAAGCTAATCTTGCACGCACAGATTACCACTGAGCCACAATGGTATATTTGAAATAATATACGTGTTTTGTTTAATATAACTATTTTTAGTTTGCAGTTTCTTCATGTTTTTTACCCGGATCCGCGTGGGTTCAGTTGAACCCACTGATCCCACGCTGGATCCACAACTGCTTATTTGTACTACACTATGTCGGTATTTCAACCGACCTTATTATGTAGTTTTAGATTTTTCTTCTTTATTTGGAGTCTTCATTTATATTCTTAGGACATTTTAGGTTAGTGATACAATTACTAGGATGTGAAGGAATTATGTCCTCAAATTTATTAACATTACTAAATATAATATGGATCGTATTATGGAGATAATAAATTCATTAAATTGGATCGTCTATACATTTTGCTAGAGAATGCTATAAAATTTCGTGCTAGGAAATTATAAACTCGATGCCCAATTAAATGAATCATATTAGGTCACACATAATTATTTGGATCAACAAAAGAAAACCTAGTGGCCAGCCAAGAGGAGAGAATGGAAGGGGATTCCTTAAATATACTTAGATATTAATTAGTTAGGCAATCATGAGAAAAGATACAAGATCTCTTTTAATATTTTTCTCTCTCATATTCTTTCCAAAAGTCACATGTACTCTATTAAAGAAGAAGAAGAATTTCTTCCTTCCAATTAGCATTGGTCGAGTGTTGATCCGGATTGGTGGACCAATTAGAGGAATCACAATTGTGGTTCTTTCTCTGGATTATAATAAGCTTTGTGGTATTCACGCTTCAAAGGTTAATTCTAAACTACTATGTGATCCTTGATTGTATATGCCTGCGATCCTGTTTTAAGTGCATGTGAATTTGATTTATGAAATTTCGCTTATAGTACTTCAAAATCCTATATTGGTATCCATTTTACCTTCTTGCATATAGGTTTTGCTCATAAAGTTTAGTTTTTGTATGACTAATTTTAATTTGATTAAGGGAAAAAATTAAATTATGGATTGTTATATTTAATTGGAATAATTAAATAAAGATTTAATTTTATACTCATGGCCGAAAATGTAATTAATTCAACCTAAAATTATTTTTTCAAAATTTAATTAAGGGTGAACGAATTTTTTAAATTTAAAACCTAATTTTCGAAAATCAATTAAAATTTTAGATCTCAATTTTTTCGAAAATTTGGAGAGTTTAATTCATATTATTAATCTAATTTTCATGATTAAAATTATTTATGTATGAAATTTAATTCATGTAAAAGAAATTTTTATGTGAGTTAGAGATTAATTTATGTGAATAATACTAAAATAAAATAAAATAGAGATTTTATGAAAATTTCAAAAATTTAGGTCATATTATTAATCAGAATTTTTCATATTTAAATTGTTTACATATGAAAAATTAATTGATATAAAAGGAGTTTTATATGATTTTAGGTTAATTCATATGAATAGTCCTAAAATTAATTAAAATGAAGTTTTAACTAATTTCTTAGAATTAAGCATAAAGGAGTTTATGTTTAATTTAATTGTGATCACTAAATTATTTTACTAAAGGTTGTAATTTAATTTAATTCCACAAAAAATAAAATAAAAGGGGAGCAGCCACGACTGGATGGCGCAACCACCGGCTGGTGGGCCACGGTGGCTGCTCACGGGAATCATAACCATTGGGCTGCGGTGGCAGCTGCCCTGCTGCGGCAACAGCAGCGTGGCTTGCTAGCCACGTTTTGCTGCTGCCCAACAACATTATTCAAAAAAAGTATTTTTTTTTTCAGAAAAATCATTAAAATAGATTTTGAGAGTATTAAGCAGATTTTCAGTTAAATATTTCCATAATTTATTCTTTAATCTATTAAAATTAGTAGGCTAGATTTTATAGGATAGAATCTTTAGGTAATTATGAATTACTTAAATACTTTATCCTCTTGCTTTAATTAAGAATATTTGATATTTTAATTATTGGCAAGTATAATATGTGATATTATTTTGTGGCTTTTATATTTTGATATAAATGCTATGTATGACTAGTATGGCCCAAATTTTAGTTAGAAAATACGATCTGCGTATCGTGATGTATTCTTGTAATTTAAAATACGATATGCGTATCGTTAAGTATTTTTATAATTTATTAATTTAATTATTATTAAATTATTTTGATACTTATGTAATCCAAAGACGAGCTCATCAAGAGAAGGCACATGGCTAAGGTGGATGGAGATCCATGAAGAGTCCAAGAAAGAGCCAATGACGCTTAGTTCTTAGGATTAGGGGCCATACTAGATCATTCATTTTTGAATTTTATTATTCTTTAAAAATCTTATAAGTTTATTGTATGCTGTTTTTCGATGCGCTAGAGTTCACTAATTCACAACAACGTAATAAACTTAGGTCACGCAAATATTAAGTTTAGATTTTCCAAACATAAAGTACTTGTCAAACCCTTAATTAACAGTAATAGGTCATGTCCCCGCATGGCCTGGTATTATCATTAGTTAAATTGTAAAATTGTAAATTTTACAACTTAGTTTGGGTGTCCATAATAAAATTATCAAAAGCGTTTTGAATTTTAAAGCAAGAGATAGTTAAGCATGCGATGTTTATCAATGTAAACAAGAGTAACGTTAAGATAACACCTTCGTCTGCTTAGTGTTGCATGTTGGTTGGATCTTGTAAGTAACTTATTTAAATGGGATCTTAAATTGAGTAGGTGATCAACTTGGAAACCTTTTACATGTTTTAGGTTGTTTTATAAACATAAAAAATGAACTTTGTTTTCTTATTCTGTCTGTAGATACTATGTTAAATACCAACAACAACAACAACAACTCAGGTTTCAACATTCGTCCTTTCCTCGAAAAGGACAGGCTGAATGGTGAAAACCTCCTAAACTGGGAAAGGACCTTAAGACTCGTTCCGAGGTTTGAGGGTCGAGAGGACGTATTAGATACCCCACTTTCTGTTGTTACTCATGAATCAACTGAAGCAGACAAACGTCGTGTTAAATAGGCCAATGATAAGTCTTTACCAATCACGTGCCTGATGGTAGCAGCCATAGCCGAACCTCCAAAAGAGGTTCGAAACCAAGGATGCCTATACGATCATGCAAGAACCCACTACTATAAAAGGCGTGTTATGAAGATGCTTTTTGGCCCAATTGGCGACGCTTAAAAGCGTCGAGAAATTTGCTCTCGACGCTTCCAAAAAGCGTCGAGCAGAATCAGTCGGCATTTCGCGTCACCAAAAAGCGTCGCCATTGGCGTCGCTGAACAACGTCTCCCTTATCCATATAGCTGTCGCCACATTGGTTAGTGGGAGTGTCATCAATTAATGTATAGACACTTTAAAGTGTCTTAATTCAAGACGCTTTTTGTCGACTACAATTAGTCACGACGCCTTTTAGTGTTGAGAGAAACTTGGGTGGAAAACTATTCGTATATTTGTCATAAGTTCTTGACAAGGAAAAGCGTCTAGATTTTGTATGGACTGTTTTGGTAATTGTTTCCTAATTAAGTAACAAATAATAATATATAATAATACAGTAATATAATATATAGTAAGTTAGAAAATAAAGTCAACAATGAAACTTGAATATTACATAAAAATACTTCGAACAATGTATATATTATCATAAATCATAAATCATAATTACAATTAAAATCCCTACACACGTTCATCAATAATACTTCATAACTAATATGTTTCTAAAAATATCACACAATTAAAACACACTAAAAATGTAGTTGTAGCCTTACAAAGCTAACAAATACTAAGATCTAGCAAAACAATGATGGTAGCCAATTTGAAGCCTCACGTAATGTCCTCCTGTTCTTGATTTGTTAGACCTTTATTATTATTTTAGAGTACCTTCAAAAGATGAAAAATAAGACTAAAATTATAATTAGCACATGTAATATATCCCAAGAAATAGGTAACACGAGCAGAAAATAATTTAGACTAGAAAGACGAACACTATAAGGTTCATAATTTACAGAAGGTTGTTCAAATGTTTCCTCCAATAAAAGATGAATACAATCTTAAGGGGATAAAGAAGGTTCTTGTGAGAATGCTCCGTAAAGTCCTCATTTCCAAAGTTGTAAATATCCATGGATAGATAGAACATAATTATTAAAGAAAACAAGGAAATACGGGACCATATCTACTTTTGCGCAATGACAATCTCAATCAAATTACGAGGACCAACACATTTTTCTACATTATACAATGGGATTGGGTACCTCAATTCCGAATCAAAATTCAGAAACACATGTAAAGTCAAGTGTGGTTCAAGCTGTATTGGCTTTGTGTTTTGATGTAATTGGTTATTCCTTAACTGATCTTATCTATCGAATAAGTTCTATATATACTACATAACCAGAGGAGTGCACCAACTGTGGACAGATTCTCAAGGAAGAGCAGTCCTACACAACAAGCTCAACAAACACACGAGGAATCCACCAAACCATCCATGTGAAGCTACCATATTCAAACATGTCACTGTTTGGGGTCAGAGTCACATACCCTTGAAGCTTCTCTAGGGTTGAAGGCTTTGGAGCTCCTCTCAAAGTCCTCCAATTTTCTAGAAGTAAGCTACCTCCTATACTACCCATCTCCTCTATTTATAATAAGTTTCTGAAAATCTTAACACAACATTCTCAAATCTACCACTCTAGGAAGTATATTCATTTTGGCATACATATGAACCAACAAAGACCCCAATATTCTCAAATCTACCACAACATTCTCAAATCTACCCCTGTTCACAATTTCTATAAAACACAAATTATTTTACTGATTAAAACTAATTTCACTATTTAAATTTTGTTACTAACTGAGACTGACTTTTGCTGTTCCAAACTGAAAATTTTCCAGGATATCCTTTTTTAAAATGAACAGGGTTTAACAATTTCTCTAATCTAAGATGACTTCTATATCCTACTAAATGTTGTTTAATATGTGGTAAATATACAAGAACACAACTTCCCACTTGCAAAGGTGCAACATATCTTCAAATGTTATCACTAGAGTTGGAAATGAAAAAAAGAAGAGTTTATTGCTTAATTATTTTATGACCCCCTTATGATTATCCTATTTCACTGGCAATTGAAAAAAAGAAGAGTTTAGTGTGGTCAAAGTGGTCATTTAGTTGGGTTAGGTAACAAACTTTCTCTTTTAGCTTGTTTTAAATACATTTAACTAAAAATTTAGTTAAAAAAAGTAAAAGAAAGAGCATCTGCTGAACTTACTACTAGAATGGTAACCTCTAGGTGGTTTGCAGGTTGGAGGTGGGATAAAATCTGATAATGCGCTTACATTGAGGAGGGAGCCAGCCATGTCATTGTAACATCAGTAAGTATTTTCAGTTTGACGTAAACTTTATGCCCCTTTTGTTCATATACATATGTTTTGGCTTGAAAGAGTTGGTGCCAATGGCGGGGTGGAGATGGGGAAAAAAACTAGAAAGGTGTAATATGGAGCTGCCTAGTATTTGACGATGATAAGAATTGAATGACAGAAATGATCTGTTTACTCACTCTCTGGCAGCTATTGCTTTAGCATGGTTGTTATTGTAATTTTATACTTCCTCAAAAGTTGTGTTCGAGGGATAAGTGGCTAAATGTAAACCTGATGCCAAAAATTGCCAATAACTTATTCTAGATTAACTTAAAATATGAGTGGGGACACAAATATGTGCCTGCTTTACCACATGCTAAAAAAATTGTACTAAGTTTTAGAAGAGATTAATCCTATAGGGAAAGATGAGCACTGCTTTCAAGTTACTGCAAGCTTGTATGTGGAGCTTTCTGATGCTTTTGACTGTGTTCTTTTTGTGCATTCTACTACAAAGCAAAAGGACCATAATTTCAGGAAAAGTTCAGTTTAGCCATTCATTTGTCAACTGTCTGTTTTTTTTTTCTTATGAATCAGAGCAAATTTAAATACGTTATGGCTTGTGCCACCTTCTTGGCCATTACCCATAGCTACCAAAAGACAAAAAGAAGTCCATTACTTCTTTCACTGATGATTGCTCAGATCATCTCATAAAATTGACTATCTGCTCTATTAAAATTTGTAGGATGTATTACTTGCAGAATAAATAAAACATCAGCTTCTCTACACTAAATATTACTTTCACCCATCAAGTAATTAAGTTAGACAAACAAAAATGCATCAAATCGAGTTATAGAAATAAGAACAGACTGCAATGAAGTAAAGAAGTTGATTATCAGAGCAAGTTATCGGACAAGCTTAGACTGACATTGGCACAAATCTCTTCTCACCTGATATATCTTCCCAGTAGTAATGTTGTTGTCTCGTGTTAGTGTCACATCAAGGAAACGCTCGTAATTACCCAAGTCCAAGTCAACCTTTATGAATATACACGAGGGATATGTTAAAATTTCAAAATCCAAAACTCAAAGAAGAAAATATTTTCAACCAAAATTAGGCTAAATACAAGAATAAAGTGCATTCCTGGAATGCTGAAGTAAAAACTAAAAAGTATGTTATCATATTTGACTGATGGATCAAGCAGTAGGTAATATGCGTATGGGAGGCCATACAATTAAGACAGCAAAACAGACACACTATAATGCTAGTGACCTGATAACAAATACTAAAGCCAAAAGCATCAAGTCAATATAGTTCCCAATGTCCTGTAATTTAACAAACAGACAACTTGTGCTAACAGAGCAATGTCCTTTTGCTTCTAATAATCTTTCAAGAGCAGATTACACTTAGCTATTTATAGGTTAATTCTAATTTTGCAGTGGCGTTGGTACTGAATGAAGTTCATCCTTTGTTGATTTCATTATCTATTAGGCGTTAATGTTATAGAAAAAGGTCTGTTTGGTTGGAATTTACTTCTTTCATATTGCTTCCGATCCACTTGGGAAGTGACTCTAAGGCTTATTGTCACTATTCTTGATTGATGTGTTTCTGTAATAGTCTTCTGTCTATAATGTTTTAGATTTTATATGAATGCTGCAGGGTAGTTAGGCCAGGTGATATAGGATTTGTTTCCTTGAAGAAGTCTCCTCCTATGAAAACTTGGAAGGTTAGTTGTTGCTTCCCTCCTCCTATGATAGAACATAATTATTAAAGAAAACAAGGAAATATCAAATGCTAAAGAAACTACCGATCCCACTATCTAAGTTTACTATGATTCAAAATCATAGAATATTATCATGCTAAAAGCCATCAAATATAATCATCAGAACTCATGAAGTATGATAAATATCAATCTGAACTAAAATATTCTATAAAAAACCGAAGACAATATGAACTAAAAAACAAAACAAAAAAAAATAAAATTGATTAAAGTAATAGGATGAACATTAACATTAACGCCTAATAGATAATGAAATCAACAAAGGATGAACTTCATTCAGTACCAACGCCACTGCAAAATTAGAATTAACCATGGATAATGCCGACGAGTGAAAATCAACTACTCAAACACAAGAGAAAGATACTACCATTGAATTTGCAATTCAACAAATTACTAGGAATGAATGATTGACGCAGCAAAAAAATCGCCAACTACCCAAATCCAAAAAGCTTAACCAATAGTGTAAAATTTAGAACAAAAAACTAAAGTAGAAGACGACTAAACAAAACTAGACTAAAATCAATTAAAGCAAACGAACAAAAATACCAGAAATCTTGCAAGTGAATTGAATAGTGAAGAACTAAAGCAAACCATACCAAGTGTAGATCCGCCACTGTCACCGGTAGATCGACAAACCAAGTCTAAATTAAAAACTAAACCTAAAATTCTCCTTTTTCTTTGTCATGTAGGTCAAATGTATCAGAAATATGTTTTCTGTAGAGTATTATGTTTTAACGATCTGATTGTGTCCAACTCTGTTTCATCTTCATACACATAAAAATAGCATTTTTTTCCTTCATATTTCCATGAAAACTTTTATTAAGACCTATTGCCATAGAGATTATGATGAATTCAGAACACTATAGAATATGTTACTGTGCTCAATATTGCTTTGACAATTTTGTACTCTATACTGTGAAAACTGAAACATAAGCGACCAATAGAGTTAGTATACTGTTGATAGTAACATATATCTTTATCCCATAGATTATATGTGCAAAGTATCGCCACTTGGGATTAATAAAACCTAAAATATAACAAAAACCTATTGTAAATTCTAAAAAACAGATTGATGTTTACAAAATTGATCAAAAACAACATTTGGAGACGAATTACAGAAGGCACACATACCTGATGCAGAAGACGATGGCAAAAAAGAACAGTTTTATTGAAATTTCACAGAATTCCGTTGTTCAACTCAAATTCTCGCCGCTTTGCAATTTGTGAGCAAAATTCGATGACTTGGAACAAAAAAAAAGGAGCAATTGATTAGAAAATTGAGAAATTCGAAGAATTGGAACGAAAAAATCGGAGAAGAAGGCATATCCGATGAAGAAGACGGTTATGGCAAGCAATCGATGAGCGAATTGGGAAGAAGATGATTATAGGGTTTTCTCATTAACTACCAGCGCAGGTTTAGAGTATAGCTACAGTATCGCGTGCAGTTTTTAAGGAAAGTGGGGGGAATTTTTTATTTTTAATTATCATTTAATTCGCTCTAAAATTTTAATAATCATTTAATGAGGACGCTAAAAAACATTGGCAAGATTCTCGACGCTTTTAAGCGTCGAGATACTGCGGAATCAATTTGGTCCGCTCAACACTTATGCCGAGGCGTCGAGCACAAAGCGTCTAGAAGGTAAGGGTTTTCTAGTAGTTCCATGTTCAAAACTCAGGCCTGAGTTGAGCGGTATGAGACTAATAGGGAGATACTAGAATGTCACATGAAGCTGGGTCAAGCTGTTGGCCCCCATGTTTTCGCAATGATGGGTCTTCTTGAAAACCTGGAACGGCTTGGATTCCCTTATAGGGTTGAGTTGGTTACTGACATCATTCTCCACTCATTGCCTGTCAGTTTCAATCAGTTCATAATGACCTATAACATGAATGAGTCTGGAAAGACTTTGCAAGAGCTGCATGGGTTGTTGGTCAATGCTGAAAGGAACATCCCTAAGATTGAGCCAAAGAAAGAGGTTTTGATGGTTCAAAAGGGAAAGGGTTTCAAGAAGAAATGGGCAGGAAACAAGGACAAAGGCAAGCAAGTTGCAGTTGTTGCTGAAAAAAAAAGCGAACCGCCAAACCAAAGGTCACTTTAGAAAGCAAGTGCTTCCACTGTCACAAGATAGCTCACTGAAAGAGGAACTGCCCTGTATACTTGGAGGTAAAGAAGTCTAGGGCTTCAACTTCAGGTATATTTGTTATAGAAATCAATTTGACTTCTACCTCTTTATGGGTATTTGATACCGGTTGTGATTCTCACATAGTTAATGATGTGCATGGACTAAAAAGAAGTAGGAAGCTGGCAAAAGGCAAGCTAGAGATACGCGTTGAAAATGGAGCATGTACGTGTTGCTGCACTTGGCATAGGGAGCTATAGTCTGCATTTGCCATCCGACTTTATTTTAGAAATGAATAATTGTTATTTTGTTCCTTCAACAACTAAAAACATAATTTATGTTTCTGTTTTGGATTCTGAAGGGTTTTGTTTGAAATAAAGAACAAGTGTTGTTCCATTTCCTACAATAATATGTTCTATGCAAATGTTAAATTGATAAATGGGTTATATGTGCTTGATAGGTCATTACAAGGCTATAACATATATAGCAAAAAACAAAAAAACAAATGATTCCAACCTAACCTACATTTGGCATTGTCGAATGAGTCATATAAACCAAAAGCGTATCCAAAAGTTACAAAAGGATGGTATTCTTCCATGATTTGATTTCGAATCATTTGATGTATGTGAATCATGCTTAATGGGTAAGATGACAAAATCACCATCTACTGGAAAAGGTGAAAGGGACAACAATCTCTTAGGACTCATACATATAGATGTGTGTGGTCCTATGAGCACAAAGACAAGGGGAGGGTTTAATTACTTCATTACCTTCACTAATGATTTGAGTAGATATGGATATGTCTACTTAATGAAACATAAGTCGAAATATTTTGATGGATTTAAAGAGTTCCAAAGTGAAGTACAAAATCAACTTGGTAAGACAATAAAAGCAAACACCAAACTTCGACGAAACATTCACTCATTCGCTAGCTTCACCATTCGACGGAACAAACTTCGAACCATTTCTTTTTCTCACTCCTTTGAACCACTTTGTCGCTCAATGATGAAGGAAGAGGGGTTAGAGGGAACGAAGAGGGCTTCGTGAGCAGTCGAGCGACAGCAGCCTCGCGAGCGACGACTGTCAGTCGTGTATTTCCGGCGAAGAAAGAGGAGAGAGGCAGTGTATCTCGAGGTTGTTGCCTTCCCGTGTATTTTCGGCGAAGGAAGAGGAGAGGGTGAAGGAGGGTGAAGGAGAAAGGGAGCAGTAGGAGATCTGCGAAAATGAGAGAGGAAGGAGTAGGAGTGAGAGAGAGAGGCGCGTGAGAGGGAGGGGGCACGTTATATTATTTTAGATATAGGTCCTTGTAACATATAAGACTACGATTCAACTAAAAAAATATTAAGCCTTTATATTACCGTGCTTGTATATACAAACCGCAGTAATAGAATAAGATATTAATATTTTAATCTATTGTTGTGGTTCCATGAAGAAACCGCAATAGATCTGGTCAAACCGGTCAAATAATTTTGAAAATCTCCCATCAGTATCTATTGCTGAGGTTTTCACCCAGAACCGCAGCAAATAGGTTGATTTTTTATTTTTCTTTTTTTTTTTACGTGGTTTATTATTGTGTATGGGTAAAATCGCAACAATTCAGCCGCAACAATAAACAATTATTCTACTAGTGAATGGAGCCATCTATATTGTACTTGACTTTGTAGACCCATTTGAGGCCAATAATATCCTTTTCTTCAGGTTTGTCAACTAGCTCCATGTGTTGTTCTTCTCGATCATTTTGATCTCTTCATTCATGGCTTCAACCTATTTATCTTCTCGTGCTGCTTCTTAAAATATTGTGGCTTGCTGGTGAAGAAAGCCATGATAGCTTTATTGCACAGAAAATCTTTTTTAAGTAGTTTGGTGTTCGTCGATCTCGTTGTGACTGCTGCACTGCTAGAGTTGGACCATGAGAGGTACACTGTGTTGTTGGACTCGCCGATCTCGAGGATGTCATTGTCGGTAATGATGGACTAGATGATGGTTGCATTGCTGGATGAGTCGGACCTTCATCTTCACTTGGACTCAGTGGAAGAAAATCTCCTCCACGTGGTTGAGATTCCTTTTATGTCCACGTCTATTGAGCTTGTTCATCAAAGTTGGCATCTGCAAAACAATTTTTTTTAGTTTTTTTCATAGATTAGATCTTCACGACATTCTCAAATACGACATTAGTTACGCAATTCGTTACTGAAGATAAAAGCATGTGTAATGTTCTCAAAATATGTGTGGTGTTAGACATTCAAATTATTGTTTCATCCAAGTATACTTGAAATTCAAATTAAAACTGCATCAGAAATGGTTGGGAAAAAATTATCAAATTTATTAAAAATAACTTTGAGTTTGTGTCAGATATTAAAAAAATAGAGACAAAATCCTTCAACTCCAATTGTTTTTGTGCCCAAATATTAAAACGAATTTCAGAAAAAATACTTCAACCCATATATTAAAATCAATAATTTGAGCCCATAATCGAATTTCAGCCCATCAAACTCTATATTCTATATACCTTATCGATGATGTGAATAGCAGAGCCATGACCGCCAAAGTCAGCTCCAATGATGACGAGATCGTATTCGAAAGTCTCATGATAGTGAACTCGGCGATTCGGGACTCGCTAATAACTCACTGAGATACTTACTTCTTCTCTTCGAAGTCCACAAAAGTTGAAAAGAAGATGATAAAAAGGTGAGAGAAAGTGAGGACCTCATTAATTTGGGGGAAATTGAGAAGAGAGAAAGTGAGAACTCATTGAGAAACCAAGATATCGAGTGTGTGTTTGATTTGGGGGAAATTGAGGAAGATGGTGAAAAAGAGAGATAGAAAAAGAATTGCATGAAATTGTGAGATTTGGGTTTGGGAATTGTCGAAGTAGCTATGAATCGAAAAGAGAGAAAAAGAGTTGCGTTATTTCTGTCTTTTTTGTCATGGTCCACGGGGATTTTAGAGCTTTGCTCAATTTCTCATCAAAGAAAGCGTTAAATTAGTGAAAATTATTATGCTACATGATAGTTGGTTGACTTAGACTTAGCTTACTACTATAAGTTGGTTCTACAATCTTTTATTGTTTTATATATTTCTCCATTTATGCACGCTTATAAAATTATTTAGTAATGTAAACCATCTAAAGGCAACAATACCAACCTTTATCATAGAGATTTTTTTGGTTATGATTATGGTATCTAAGTTAAGTGTTGAGAACTCCATAAAAATTGCAAATGAATAAATTATCAAGGAAAAAAGGTTGTGATGAACAAAGGTGATTGAGGTTTTTTATTTCTTTATATTTTTGTAGTGTTTCCTGTATTTGGACCTCGCTTTTTCTATTATTAATTACTCCCTTTGTTTCCTAAAGATCTTCCCTCATTCCGTTTAAGTGCGTTTCCAAAACATCTTCCCTGTTTTACTTTATTCCTTATTTGGAATTTTTTTTCCCTTTTTACCCTCTCATGTCCCTATCATATGGTCCACCATTACATTATTAATTCAATTTTACTCCTTTTCTAGTGCTTGAGTGCAACGGTTATGGGGTGGGAGTGGTTGTGGCATGATGCTAGCTTTGGTGAGTGAACCCTTTTGTGACATGTTGGTTGAATGGGAAAAGAGGATGCAAAATTGAAACAAAAAGCTGCAATGCTTGCTTCGAGTATTTAGGCTCACCGCAACTTCAACGTTTTCAAAGGCAAAGAGACACCTCCAATGGTACTGCTGGAGCGTGTTGAGCGATTGGTGAAGGATCACACCTTGTATACTAAGCGTGTCTATGTGGTAATGGTGCCACGTAAACAGAGAAGCCCAATGCAATGGTTTGCACCACCTCCTGGTGTGGTCAAGCTGAAGTTGGACGCTTCTCTAGCCTCTGAAAGTTGGGCAGGATTGGGGGTAGTCGCACGAAATGATCGAGGGGATGTGTTGTTTGCGGCAACAAGAAGAGTTCGGGCTTCGTGTCCACCATAAATTGCGAAGAGTATGGCCCTTTTATTTGCTATAAAGCTTCCACGCATATATAGCCACAAGGATGTCATTTTGGAATCGGATACTCAAGTTTTGGTGAATCGTCTGTCCAAAGCTGTGATTTATTTTTCAGATTTTGATACTGTTTAAGCGGATATTTTGTTACTTCCGTCGGATTTTAATTAAGTTGTCTGGTCACATGTTAGAAGAGATGGAAATTGTGTAGCCCATTATCTTTAAATTAGTGCCTTTTGGTATTTAACAAGTATGGGAAAATGATTGCCCTCAAGAGGTTTCCCCCTATGTACTCTCGGACTTTTTGTCCCTTGATTAATGCACTAATTAGCTTTTCCTCTCAATGTTTTTTTTAATTTTATTTTATTTTTAATTTCTAGATTTCCCATTCAAATAAGGGTCATTTGTTTATCTATTCAGTAAAAATATCAGACTTGAATTTTTAAAAAGAGTTGTGATGAATTCTGAAAATTTATTGGTGCTTGCGTTGGGACAACATTAGTTGTCATTCATGCTACCAAATGTTGCAAGGTTTCTGGCTTGGAGGTGAATAGGCACAAATCTGAAGTTTATTATGCTGGAATGTCTCATGTGGAAATCAAGAGGGTAATTGATGTGAGTGGGTTTACTTGTGACTCCTTACCTTAAGTATCTAGGAATACCCATTTATACTTCTAAGCTGAAAGCAAGGAATTGTTAGGGGCTGATTGCAAAGATGGTGTGTAGAATTAGAACTTGGAGCTCAATAAATCTCTCTTTCACTGCTCGTGCATAACTGGTTAATAGTGTGTTAATGACCATTCATGTTTATTGGGGGTAAATTTTCATTATCCTCAAGTCTGTTTTGAAGGAGGTTAACACAATTTGCAGGTGCTATCTTTGGTCTGGTACTCATAATGATATTAAACCAATGTTTGTTGCCTGGGCTAATATTTGTAGAACAAAAGACATATGAGGTTTGGGCTTCAGAGACATTGAGCTATGGAACCTTGCTGCTATTTGTAAACTTGCTTGGCATGTTGCGCATGAAAAAAGAAAATCTCTGGGTGAAATGGGTCAACAATGTTTATATTCAAGTGTCAAATTGGGGCTTCTATGAAGCTCTTAATACTACCAGTTAAGCATAGAGATATGTTTGCGGAGCTAAATATTAAATGAATTTGAAAGTGCAAGGTACTTAGTGGCTGCAAGAAGTGAATTTTAGCATTAAGAAGCTGTATAAAAGCATTTATGTGAGTAATGTTAAAGTTCAGTGGAGCAGGTATGTTTGGAATAGACATTATATTCCCAAACGTCGCTTTGTTATGTGGTTGGTACTCCAAGACGGCTTGAAGACCAAAAAGAGGATGATGCAGATTGGTGTATGTACTGATGCAAGATGTTATCTTTGTATGCAGCATGATGAAGATAGCAGGCACTTATTTTTGACTGTATATCTAACAGCAGGTGCATTCAAGCAATTAAGTGCTTGGTTGGTATCATATGGTAGGGAAGGAGCTTAATGCAGTTTTGCAGATGGCTAAACAATAGATACAAGGGCTCTGGTTTCAGGAGGAATGTGGTTATTGCTGCTGTGATGGCTACTGTGCATGTACATGATTTGGAGAAACATAAATCTAGCGTTTTGGGAAGGTAAAGTGCATACTATAGAGTAATTTTGGTTCTTCTAAAAATTAATGGAGCGTTAATGCGATTCTTCTTCTACCCCTTTTCTGGGTTTTTAATTATTCATACTTTTTCTACTCCTTTTTTTTGGGTTTTAAATTATTCATAAGAAATCTCAGTAAAATCAATCGTTTTTCATCGGTTTTTAATTTCAATATTTGTTTTGAAAAATTAGTGTAATTTTAATTTTAGTTTGATTTTTGTGTCAGTTGTTATTGTATTCAAAATTTATTTATATGTTATAATGTCTTTTTTGTTACAAACATGTACTGATTTTTTTAAATAATTATTTCACAATTTATACCATACAATAGAGACTTAAATTATTCATGTAATTCGAATATAATAGTTAGTTTTTTTGCAACTAATTTGAAATAACTTGCCAGATGAAAAAGAATTATGTACCTTTTTTAGAAGTTCGCATATCGCCAATGGACAAACGTGAATATTCCCATCGAAATCGTATATTTTTCTTAGTTTGTAATTTGTATTGGCATTGTAGTGTATATGCAAATTTTTTAGTATGTCATTGTAAATGGTTCTTGGGAACGGAGTATGTAATTGTTAATGGGTTTATAGTTTGTAATTGAATTTTCTTGTTTATGTAAATTTTCTCATTTCAGTTATTTGTATAACGTGAATTATGGAATTCTAATGATTTTAGTTGACTTGTGATAGATTGTTATAATTGTAATTTTTGACAGTTTTTTGAAGTCTCGTTTTGGTTGAAATTGGTTTTGTAATTTAGAAAGAGAAGGGGTAAAACTGTATATTCAAATGGGGACACCATAGCTCCCCCCTTCCCTTATATAATAAAGATTAAGTATACTGTAAAGCATAGGATTATACAAATCAGTGTGAAAGTTAAAGATAGTGATAGATAGATGTTAGATTGAGAGGTTGTAAAGGTTAGTTGTGGTGAGTTCTGATTGTGTTTACTTTAAGTGTATGGTTGTTTTTGATTTTATGTTATTCTCAATTACCAAAAAAAAAAATTTGTTGTCATACATCAAGTTTAGATAGCCACTCAAATATGTCCTATTTTTCATATTCATAACATTGGAGTATAATACAATAACTTAGAAGAGGGGAGAGATAAAAAAAAAAAAAGATAAAAGAGGACTCCTTGTGCTAAATGAGAAAAAGAGAGAGTATATATTTCATCTATTATAAAATAAGTGAAATAGTGCTCTTAAAAATCTCCCACATAAAAAAAAAAAGTGTCGCGTAAAAGAGAGAAGTGTTGTTGTGAGTAACATCCAACTCTCTAATATGGAAAGCATTCAAGTAAAAAACTGAGATCCTAAAACTTTGCTTTTTGTCGTGAAATATATAATATTGGAAAGCTAGTGCAATTCACGCTTCAAATATACCATTATTTATTATTGATTCGCATTAATTACTCCCTCTGTCCTATAATATATACTTCATTTTGGTGGGTCAAATATTAAAAATTTTAACCAAATATTCTCATTATTATATACAAAAAAAACCTACTCACTAATGATTTTGTTAGATTCGTCTCAACGTGTACTTTTATAATATCAACTTTTCATATTTTTTATTAATACAAATAGAATATATTAAAGATCAAAATTACGTTTTGGAGACCGTGTAAAAAAAATAAACACTATATTATAAGACGGAGGAAGTAGTATATATGTATGAGATCCTAAATGTTCAATGTTTGGTGTTACACTAACAGTTTCCATAATTTCCCTAATATCATCAAGTCCCTACCATTTCACCATCGTTCGTAAAATTATGGATCCCCTACCTAAAGTCACCAACTACCTTATCCACGCAACTGTCTTTTTTTTTTTTTTTTTTTTTTTGACAAAGCACGCAACTGTTATTGCACCAATATTTCTCTCGTTTGTAAATGGCTCCAATAATGACATACTTCCTCTGTTTCTAAATAAGTGCAACACTTCTTGTTTTCACGTTTGCCAATGCATTATTTTAACCGTTAATATATTCAATTATCAATAAGTAAAAATTATAAAAAGTTGATATTAAAAAAATTCACATTCAGACGAATCTAACAAGATCCCACATGACTATGTTTTTCCTAAAATTTAAATCACCAAAGCTAATTAAAGTTTAAACTGTGAATAGTAAACACTATGCAAATGTTGCACTTATTTTGAAACGGAGGAAGTATATGCCAACCCTCTCCTTAGTCCTTACCACCTTATATTATTATTCTGGATGTTTGGTCTATAACTACCTTACTTGTATTCTTTTTCGCGAGAAATTACCTTATATATAAAGTTTTGTACAAAACTACCTTTGTTATGTTATTGTTTGTTGACACCTACTTAAAAACTTTTTCCGCTGTTTGACTGTAATTTTCTGATGAGTAAAGCTCGCATGCAGGTCATGTGACTTGCTATTTTCCTTATTTTATTTCCCCTTCTATATTATTCCCACCTTTCTATCTTGTACAAAACCATGAGCATATCCTTAATTAGGTAAGGAGAGAGAGTGTTAGTTTAAAAAAGGGAGGGGAAAATAGAAGGGAGAATAAAATAAGGAAAATAACAAATCATGTGACCTTATATGAGTTTTACTTGTCGGAAAACTACAGTCAAACGTCGAAAATTTTTATCTAGGTAGTGGTCAACTAATAATAACGTAACAAAGATAATTTTGTACAAAACTTTGTAAATAAAGTAGTTTCTTGCAAAAAAAAATTAAGCAAAGTAGTTATGGACAAAAAATTCCTTAATAATATAAGGTGAGTAAGGAGAGGGTTGGCATATGTGTCATTATTGGAGCCATTTGCAAAGTATGGCACGAGAGAAATAATGTTGCAATAACAGTTGCGTCTTGCGTGGATAAGGTAGTTGGTGACTTTAGGTAGGACATCCATAATTTTATGAAAAAAAACGTAACAAATGTAGTTCTGTACAAAATTTTATAAATAAGATAGTTTCTCGCAAAAATAAGTGTAGGTAAGGTAGTTATGAATAAAAAAAATCCTATTATTAACTCAAAATAACTACTAGCTTGAATTTGAATGGTCAGCCACTGCTTAAACTTACTTCATTATGCTTTAAGAGTCGTAGGCACACTCTGCACTCATACGTATTATATATAGAAACGGTCGAATTTGATCTGATATTTTACAAATTCTATATCCCACCCACCTCTATTCAGACTTCATTTAGATCGGATTTGTCCGATTTTACTAAGGCTTTATCTCCTCTAGCATTCGGATCGAATTTTATTATTTTTAGATCCCAATTAGATATTTTTTTTATTAGATTAAATCAGAATAGTTTCAAACTACTTTCTTCGTTTTATTTTAAATGCAATAAAGAGGTACTATTTATGAGATATAAAATATTCATTTGGTGAATTTAAAACGAAACGGATGAAGTAATACATAATCGCCCTTCTTCCTAAATCACATTTAATGAGGTAAGACTCTTATAGCGACCCATCAATCAACGATAGCTGTCTAGTTGGTTTCGTTGATACTATTTGTGATAGATGACATCTAGCAAGCCAACTTGCGGGAAAAGAACCGCATCGAGGAGAACAGGCGATCATGAACGAGCCAGCCGAGGAAGAGAGAGACAACCTGGATGAACAGTACCATCGCACATAATCCTATGGTGCGAAAATTTCCATATTTAATGAGGTAAGACTCTTAAAACGACCCATCAATCATCAATGTGACTGTGAGGCTGGTTACCTTTCCCAAAAGGCTAGCAAGTAGCATATCTAATCGTAAACTGATGCAATTTGGAAAGGTTCATTTGGCAACTAAGATTATATTGACAGATGTATATACATACTGGAAGGGAGATAATATACATGCATATCGAAGATGTATGGAGAGTAGCTAAATAAATGCACTTATAAACTGGAGAAAATATAAAGAGGAAACTGGGGTGGCTTTCTGGCCATATGAAGTGAAAGATGGGAAGGGTAAAGACATCAGGGAGATAAGAAGTCTAACTATGCGAAACATTAGATGTGAGAGATACTTCAGTTTTGGTACCAAGAAATGGCTCGGTTTCTTTTAAACTAGCATTTTTTGCACGCGATGCGTGCTTGAATTTTTTTCAAGATAGAAACTCGATTTTTTTTCACGTATGTAAAAGTATGAATTTGAACATTAGAGATACAAAGTATAATTGTTTTTAGTTACAAAATTTAATTGCTTTAGTCTGTGTCACTTAAGTCTCTCACCAGTCTTTTTTTTTATATACTTTTCAAAGTTAAATTCTATGTTTATCTATGATTTCTAATATTATAATTTTTTAGTTGATTTTTGAATTAAGTACAATACTTCATATATTGTGAAGAAAGTGGACACTTGGATTTCAAGTCAAATTTTTGTGAGTATGTATTGACGTTGTAATGTATTGGTTGTAGTTTGTAAGTTAATTTTTTGGTTTTTGTAAAGTGTACTCATTTGAGTGATTTACATAATGTAAATTATGCAAACCTATGATTTTAGTTGGCTTGTGAGTGATTGTTATAATTTTATTTCCAGTATTTTTATTTGAATCTCCCTTTGGTTTGTAAGTGAATTTGTAATTTAGAAAGGAAAAAGGGGTAAAATAGTCTCTTCATTCGGGGACACCATAGCTCCCCCTTCCTCTATATAATAGAGATAAATTAGAGATGATGATTTTTGAGAACAATGATTTGTAAGTGAATTTGTTGAATGTTATTGTATGTATTGACGTCCTAGTATATTAGTTTTAGTTTGTAAGTTAAATTTTTTGTCTTAGTAAAGTTTCCCGATCATTTTCGTGATTTTTGTGATTTTTTGTGATTTTCTCAATTTTATAAGTGATTTGTAAAGTTTCCTGATATAAGTGATTTTTGACTGATGTTGAAATTTAATTTTCGGTGGCTTTGTTAGAACCCCCATTTTAGTATTGACACTCCTTTTGTAATTTAGAAAGGGAAGGGGGGGTAAAATAAGCATTTCAAAAGAGGACACCATTGCTCCCCCCTTCCCTTATGTAATAGAGATCTACGTCGTATGACTTCTACACTTGCTAACATAGATATTTCACCATAAATATTTAATTACGTACATACAAGTAAAGATAACAAAAGTTTGATATATGAAAAATGTAGGTCGAGATGACAGATGAATTTAACAAGGTATCGTATCACATGGCTACATATTTCTGTGCGTATAAATAATGATAGTAAAAACAGAATAGTGCCAAGTTACACAACGATGTATAGACTAAAAGAAACGATTGGAATAGTAAACTTCTATATAATGAACAAGTTGTGGTTATTAAAAATAAACCAGATGACAAATTATAATAAATAGGGTTACCAACTCTTAGGTGCTTAGGACCACCTAAATATATGTGTTCATTTACTTTCTCTGTTCAATAATATAGTGATTGTTTATCACTTTTAAGATCAAATTTTAAAATTTTTGTCCAAATATTCTCATAAATATATATACATAAATATACTCATGTAGGATTTTGTTTGGTTCGCCTCAATGTATACTTTCATAATATAATTTTTTTATATTTTTATCACATAAGAAATTGGATATATTGAAATTTAAAGGTGTGTATTGGAGATCGTGCAAAAAGAAAACAAGCAATATATTACAGGTTAGAGTAGTACTTATGTAAAATGGCTTCGTATTGTAATAAAGAGGGGACAAGAAATTTCTTAAGGATAATGATTGTGGAGCACAGTGCATATTTAAGTGAAAGGATATCTACATACTACCTCTGTATTTATTTAGTTGTCTTTGAATTTGTTTTATTTCTTCAATCACTCTGAAAAGGTGTTGGAAGGATGGACATATAATACAAGGGTGAGTTTGAGGGAGAGGCTTTAATAAGCATTGTTAGTCCCCCAAGGGAGATGATACTGCATTTTCCATGTTGCAAGCTTCTTCCTCATACAATCTAGGATCGGCTCCTAGATGATGATTCAAGAAATGTTGCCACCAATTGGGAGTCCAAGATATATGAATGGAAGTAATCCAATTTTACACAGTAAAGAGCTTACCGGTTGTTATAACAATGAATTTTCCAAAAAATCGATGAGATTATGCATTCACAAAATCGCTCTTCCTAAATCCTAATAGCTAATTATTTAGAACTGTAAGTTTAGGTAAACGAACCCTATAACATGATTGTTGTTGAAAGTAATTAATCTTTTTAGGCTGTGTTTTCTTTAGCGAATTTTTTCTTAACTTAATTTGTTTTTGATTAACTTAACTTGTTTTTGTTGAACTTATTTTTATTGAACTAATTTTTGCTGAACTTTAACCTTTTTTTAAATTATACAAAACAATTTTTTTTACTGATCGAACTTGCAACTTATTTTTGCTGAAATTATCTTTTTCTTTTTTCATAATTTGGTTTATTTTATTATTTTGAAATGGAAATATTACAAGTAAGATCAAGACCATCTTTCCAACACCGAATACAACATGCCATATCTAAAACGAAAATTAGAGCAAGAGATTAAATTCAAGCAATGAATTCGTCCATTTGGTGAGGTGTTGAAAGTATAATCCACATGTGTCCCACATTGGAAGAATTGAAAGTATATGACTAATATATAAGCTAATGGGTTACTCCACCTATCACCATATGGTTTTAGGATGGAACCCCATTGGGCTTGTATGTGGTCATACTCTTCTCTTGTGTGGGCATGTGCTGAGCCCACGGAGATTTGTCATGGTATCAGAGCCGACGATCCCGACCCAAGGTATGTGGCCCATTGAATGCAAGGTGGAAGGTTTGATCTGTTTGGAGCACGTTGCCCAACAGAATTGTGTCCCAAGTAGGGGCTTGTTGACCTTATGTTGGAAGCCCAAGTAGGGCCAACGAGGTGTATGTGACCTATCCAATTGCAAGTTTAAAGGTGGCACACATGTGAGGAGGAGTGTTGAGAGTATAATCCACATGTGTCCCACATTGGAAGAATTGAAAGTATATGACTAATATATAAGCTAATGTGTTACTCCACCTATCACCATATGGTTTTAGGATGGAACCCCATTGGGCTTGTATGTGGTCATACTCTTCTCTTGTGTGGCTTGTGCTGAGCCCACCGAGATTTGTCATAAGGCCTTGCTTGGCAAGCGAGTCGCCACAACAATCAACTCTCGTCTTTTGTAGGATATATCAATACCAAGCCCACATTTCTTAGGAGCACCTAATGAATTTCATGATGAAACTCAAAATTCCAAGGGCCACTGCATCTCCATTACGGCATTTGACAGCATTAATCAAATCTGATTGCACTATGAGTCTAAATTGAGAAAAGCGACTAAGCATCAAAGAGATTTTAATTGCCTCATAGATGCCTAGGATCAACATGATATATTTCTATAAAGGGAACTAGGCCTGAAAAAACGCAAATGAGTTTTCCATGGTGATCTCTAAGTTCACCCCAATGGCCGACTTGGATTCACTAAATTTTAATGATACATCCACGTTCCATTGAAGATATGATACATGAGCAAGAGACCATAGTAGCAAAGGCATGGGTGCATGATTATCAATTGAGCTTGGAGAAGTCGACTTCTAATTAAGGCATTATGGATGTGTGATGACTTCATTAGGGCCATAAGGAAACATTTCGCTCCATCCCTTAATCGACAAGCACACACGCATTAGAACAAGGCCTTGGAGCTGATATATAGAGGATGAGATATTTTCAAAGCAATGACTATTTTGCTTCTTTCAAAGGGTCTACATAAAAATAAAGAAGCTTGCAACCCAAATCTTCTTAGAAAAAGCTCCACATTTCGAAATTGCCAATGATCAAAGCCTTCATGTAGAGAGGATGGAAAAGAATAATACAGGTTCCAAACGTTGATCCGTCAATTCCAAAGTTGCCATGACATTGAACAATGTAGGAACTTATGATGGGAAGTATCTTGAGAATAGTTTTAGAAATACATAAAGAGCATTTGATGAATCGATGATTGCAAGACATACTAGTTTGTCTTTCCTGTTAACCTTCCCTAAGAGGCAAGCCATGCAATAATCTCAATCCTATAAGGCACCAATTCATGGGAAATACCAAGAACTACATCATGTGGGCGTTGCAATTGCGATTTAGCGAGTTCATAACAGAAGAATTTAACTTAGAACTAACCCTTTTGATGGGGCATCCAAAAGAAAGAATCTGAATCATTAGGGGAGCCAGACGTTTTAAGAATTTCAAGTAAATTCCATGCTACCAGAGCCAAATGTTTTTTCCCCGCAACACATCTCGAAAAGAATTGCCTTTGAATTTGTTTTATTTCTTCAATCACTCCCAAGGGAGTTGGAAATATGGACATATAATACAAGGGTAAGCATGAGGGAGAGGCCTTAATAAACATTGCTTGTCCCCCAAGAGAGAGGAGACTGCATTTTCCATGTTGCATGCTCCATCCTCATACAATCTAGGATAAGTCCATAGATGATGATTCAAGAAATGTTTCCTCCAAGTAGAAAGCCAGGATATGTGAATGGAAGTTGTATGGGTGATACATAAGTTTGCTAACGGAGACTTATGAGGGCCGACAGCAAACTATGAGGACGTGAACTCATAAAGACAAAACGCATACCCTCTGCCCATAGGCCGAGTGTAACACCCCCAAATTTCTCCACTTTAAAAACTTATACTTTCGTAAAATACTTGGAGAAACTTAAGGGTATTACCACCAAATATAAATATATTTTGGCAATACTATAACTTGATACACAAAATATGCAGCGGAAACTTCTAACTTTATTTATAAAAAATAATATTATTATCCAAAAACCACAATACTAATATGAAAAGTCTAAAGACTACTAAAATAGTGATCTAATTCTAATGATCCCAAAAGGTTCCTCCCATGCATCATGAATCATCAATAACCTGCAAACTACTCTCCTAAGGAAAGTAGGGCAAAGCCAAAACAAATAGGAAATACGAGTCAGTTGAAATACTGAGTACAATTACGTGCAAGACTTGTAAACTTGTAAATATATAATTCACATACTTTCATAAACATGCTTTATTTCACAATTCTAGTGATAACAAAAGATAAGATCAATCCATTATTAAAATTCACGTTAACACCAAAGAATATATCTCCTTTAATAATTCCATTAAAAGTGGAAAATAATAATATAAGAACTTAACTTAAACCCCTTTCCTTGATCCGCGGATCCTAAGTGTGCACACCCCCAAGCTAGTATACCTTTATGAATACAAAGACATTGGAGTAACCTTAATGCCAACTAGTGGACTTGGAAGAACCCTTCTTGAACAAAGCCAAGGGGTAATTGTAATAAGAATAATGTAGGGGTAAACCTTTCCTTTAATTCAAATAAAGAATTATGATAAACAAACTTAATTATAGGGAATTAAAAAAAGATAATTTAAACTTTTAAAACTAAAACTCATGCTAATATTTTTGAGTTACTCAAAGCCACTGATTTGCAAAAGTGGATTCCTTCATAAAAAAAATGGATTATACATGCAAACTATTTTTTTTATTTACTTTTCTAAAACAAACAAAACAATATTTGGTTGGTTTAGCATATCTACGAGTCACAAAAAAAGAAAATACAAGCTTTAATTTTATCTAGCCTAAATATAAGAAGTTTGATTAAACCAATTGCATATACCAATTCATATAATTTATACTAAAACACACATAACTAATGTATACATAATAATTAAAGATCAAGCCACGTAAACGTACCTTGATAATTCACGAAAAAGAAAATCAACTAGTAAGGGAATGTTCACGAACGAAATCCTCCTATTAATTATAAACTAGTTCTAATCAAAACGATGAACAATATATGAACTCTAAAAGAAAATTATGCTAACTAACTAATTATAGACATGATTCATGCTCAAACAATTAAAACATGTTTTTATAAAACTCAAAAAGATCAAAAACTAGGAATTAAAAAACTTTTAAAAAAATAGAGTACTTACAAAACCTCCCGCTAAAACTCCTCGGTGAAAAACTAAAACTACTCAAAGAGACCACTCACTTTAGGGAAAACTTTATAAGGAACTCTCAATATTTTTTTGTGAAGAGAAAGTGAAGGATTAGAGGGGTATTTATAGTGTAAACTAGGGTAGAAAAGAGGTAAAACTTTCCTAAATTATTAAAATTAGGGCAAAAGAATTTTAAAAAATTTTGCAACATCCTACAAAGCTGCCGTGCAGCAGCTGTAGAATGCAGCAAAAATTTTTTTTTTGTTTTTTTATAAAAACTCTTCCCTTTAAAAATTCTTTCCTAAAATCAATTTTGTTTGATTTTAAAGAGATTGTTAAATCTTCCCAAATCAATTAAAATCCCATACTTTCTAACTCAATATAAATCTCATAAAAATCTGATTTTATAAGATTTAACAAAATATTTTAAATATTTAAAGTTTTCGGTTTTATTTAAAAGAATCGATTTTTTCAAAACAACACTTAAAAAAATCCGAAAATTACATACTAAAATGTATAATCTAATTTTTTACCCAAAAATGAATTTTGGATTTTATAAAATTATTTATCAAATATTTGTTTAAATAACTAATTAAATAAATAAGATAATGACAAGAGCAACTATGTTAAAAATTACTAAAATAACCTTTAAAATTCAAACTATATTTCCCTCCAAATGACTCCCTCCAATGTGATTTTAAAATAGTTTGAAATGAGTTTTGAAGATAATTTTTTTTTTAAAATAATCTCAATAAATGCCTTAAAATACGGGGTAAAGAGCGCGAAACTCTATCGCATTCTACCCCCCTTTAAAAGGGAGTTACGCCCCCGTAACTCTACTAACCTTAATGAACAACTCTGGGTACTTTCTACGCATTTCGTCCTCAGCCTCCCAAGTCGCTTCCTCGGTTTTGTGATTGGACCAAAGAACTTTCAATAACTTTACATCCTTGTTTCTAGTACTACGCACTTTGCTATCTAGGATCTTAATCGGTCTTTCCTCATAGGTTAAGGTCTCATCCAATTCGATAGATTCAGGTTGCAACACATGAGAAGAATCTGCAATATACTTCCTCAATTATGACACATGAAAGACATTATGTACCTTGCTTAACTCATTAGGTAATTCTAAACGATAAGCCACCTTGCCAACCCTAGTCAAAATTTTATAGGGTCCAATGTATTTTGGGCTTAGCTTGCCTCTCTTTCCAAACCTCATTACCCCTTTTGTCGGAGAAACTTTGAGTAAGACGCTTTCTCCAACCTCGTACTCCTCATCGCTCCTCTTCAAATCGGCATAGCTTTTCTGTCGATCTTGGGCGGCTCGTATCTTTTCCTGAATTAACCTGACTTGCTTCACGGTGTCCTCGACAAACTCTGGCCCAAGTACAATCGTTTCACTTATATCATTCCAACATATCGGGCTTCGACATTTTCGACCATACAAAGCTTCAAACGGTGCCATTCCAATACTTGCATGATGACTGTTGTTGTAGGAGAATTCAATCAAATCCAAGTAATCTTCCCATGATCCTTGATACTCCATTACACAAGATCTTAACATGTCTTCCAATGTCTGAATAGTTCTCTCAGTTTGCCCATCAGTAGCTGGGTGAAAAGCGGTACTCATCAGTAGCTTGGTCCCCATTGCTTTCTGCACACTTTGCCAAAAGTTCGATAAGAACCTAGAATCTCGATCGGAGATGATGTCCTTTGCTACTCCATGATACTTCACTACAAAATTCACATAGGCTATAGCCAATTGTACCATCGACCAAGTATTCTTTATTGGTATAAAAACTGCGGTCTTAGTCAAACGGTCCACTACCACCCAAATAGTATCATTTCCTTTCTTACTTTTGGGCAAGGCTCCCACAAAATCCATTTAGATAGAGTCCCATTTCTAGCTAGGCACTTCCAAAGGTTGGACCATCCCTTGAGGTCTCTTATGTTCAATCTTTACCTTTTGACAAGTAAGACACTTAGCCACAAATTCAGCAACTTCTTTCTTCATGTTTGACCACCAAAAAGTCTTCTTCAAATCCTTATACAACTTATCTCCCCCTGGATGCATTGAGTATGGTGAGTTGTGAGCTTCCTCCATCAATTTCTGCTTAAGATCCCCTTGATTCTGAGGCACACACCATCTTCCTTTGAATCTCACACTGCCATCATCAAATATTTTGAAGTCTAGTGCTTGGCCCTCTTGAATTTTCTTCTTAATTTTCTCCAATTTATCATCCCCACCTTGACTTTCCCTGATCTCATCAAGAAAAGAAGGTTGGATCGCTATGGCACCTAGTAGTTCTTCTACGCTTCCTAGCTCCATGACTTCCAAGTTCATCTTCTGAAACTCCATACATAACTGATCTGGCAATATTATTGCATGAATCGAATGACTAGTCTTCCTACTCAAAGCATCAGCCACAACGTTAGCCTTCCCTTCATGATACTGGATATCCAAGTCATAATCCTTAATGAGTTCTAACCATCTCCTTTGCCTCATGTTCAACTCCTTTTGAGTAAATATGTACTTCAAGCTCTTATGATCTGTATAAATCTTACAAGTTACTCCATATAAGTAGTGTCTCCAAATCTTCAAGGCGAACACAATGGCAGCTAATTCTAAATCATGAGTTGGATAATTCACCTCATAAGGTTTCAATTGCCTCGAAGCATAAGCAATCACCTTTCGATTTTGCATCAGTACACACCCTAAGCCATATTTCGATGCATCACTATAAACCTCATATTGTTGACCTTCATCTGGCAATGCTAAAACTGGTGCTGAAGTTAACCTGTTCTTCAAGTTCTGAAATGCCTCCTCACACTCTGAACTCCAAATAAATTTACACTCCTTTTTCATCAAGTTAGTCATAGGCCTTGAAATCGTAGAGAAGTCCATCACAAATCTTCGATAATATCCGGCCAACCCTAAGAAACTCCTTATATCAGATACACTCTTCGGAGTAGGCCATTCAGTAATAGCTCGCATCTTAGCGGGATCAACTGAAACACCCTCTTTCGAGATCACATGGCCCAAAAATGCAACTTCCTCCAACCAAAACTCACATTTAGAAAGCTTAGCATATAACTGATGCTCTCTCAACTTTGACAAAACTTGTCTTAAATGCTCCTCATGTGCCTCGCTATTCTTAGAGTAAACCAGAAAGTCGTCGATGAAAACAACAACAAATTTATCCAAGAACATTCTGAAAGTTCTATGCATCAAATCCATGAAAACTTCAGGTGCATTAGTCAAACCAAAAGGCATCACCGTGAACTCATAATGTCCATAGCGAGTCCTAAAGACTGTCCTTGCGATATCATTCTCCTCAATCCTTAATTGATGATAACCAGACCTCAGGTCTATTTTAGAAAAGATTCCAGCCCCCTTGAGTTGGTCAAACAGATCATCTATTCTCGGAAGTGGGTATTTGTTCTTGATAGTTACACTATTTAGTTCCCGATAGTCAATGCATAGCCTCAAACTCCCATCTTTCTTTTTCACAAACAGTACTGGTGCACCCCATGGTGAAGAGCTTGGCCTGATGTAGCCTTTCTCCAACAGCTCATCCAGTTGGACTTTTAGTTCCTTCATTTCTGCAGGTGCCATTCAGTATGGGGCCTTAGAGATTGGTCCTGTTCCGGGCACTAAGTCTATGGTGAAATCAAGATCTCTCACTGGCGGCATTCCTGGAATTTCGTCAGAAAAAACATCTGGAAACTCACTCACCACTGGCACCTTGCTAGGTTCAACCTCTTCCATTATTTCTTGGACACTACACATAAACAATGGGTACCCTTTCTTTATACAAGACTGTAGTTGCAAGGCAGAAATTATCCGTAGGCCCTTTTGTTTCCCTTCCCTCCTGTAAGTCACCCTAACCTTGTTTGGTCCGGTTAAAATTACTTTTTGAGCCTCACAATTGATATGACCCTTATATTTTCCAAGCCAATCCATCCCAAGGATGACATCTAGGTCTTTCATCTCATACTCAATCAAGTCAGACGGGAATTCTATTCCTGCTATAAGTAGAGGTACCTGCCTATACAACTTAGAACAATGCAATTCTTCTCCTGATGGTAATGCAAAACTGACAGAAATGTATTCTGGACTGACTAGTCCTAGACGTTCACCTAGGGTCCTAGTCATGAATGAATGTGATGCTATTGAATCAAATAGAACTTTAACAGGCATAGAATTAACAGAAAAAGTACCAGCTATCACATCAGATGTGGCCTCGGCCTCACGACCATTTATTGCAAAGATGCGCCCCTTGGTCTGACTATTTCCATTCCTTTTTATTGGCTTAGCACTCCCAGATTGTTGAGTAGGATTTGACGGGTTAGAAGCTATGGTCTTGTTATCCTGGGCAGGAATAGGTGGTTTTCCTTCAGATTTCCAGTAACATTCATACTCACGATGACCTAGCTTTTGGCAATACCTACAAATCACTGGCTTCCCTTCACAATCTTTTCCTGGGTGGTTCTTATTACACTTCTTACAATGGAACACCCTTTTGGGCCTCTCTCCGCCTGATTGATTCCTTGAAGTCTCATCATTGGTCCTAGCCCCAAGGTTTCTTCCATCTCTTCTTTCGCTTCCTCCCTTAAACTTTTTCTCATTCCCCTGGTTTGGGTAGTTGCCATTCCCTTTCCTCTTTTCTCCTGAAGATTTTCCCTCTAGTTCCTTCCCTCTAATCCCATACAAGTGGGCAGCTCTCCCATAAACCTCATCAAGGGTGCTAAAGGTGGCTCCTCCGAGCTTTCCTTGCAAAGATAGGGTCAAGCCTTGCTCAAATCTTTGAGCCTTAAGAGCCTCAGTGGGTACTACTTCAGGTGCAAATCTCATTAGCTCTATGAACTTACTGTAGTATTCTGAAATGGACATGGCCCCCATCCTAAGGTTAATGAACTCCATACTTTTCTGCTTTCTTAAGTGTGCTGGGTAAAACTTGGTTCTTAAGGCTTCTTTCAACTCGGTCCACCCAAAATTGCGCTCAATCGTCAAATCATTTTTCCTTTGGCTCCACCAAAGATCTGCTTCCTCCTTCAGATAATACACTGCGTTATTCAGCTTAAGCTCTTCTGGGCAGTTGATGGCATCAAAAAGCTTGTCAAATTCCCTAATCCAGTTTTCAAGACTAGCTGGGTCCTCTTTCCCATTGTAGTAAGGGGGTTTTGAAGCAGACACCCTCTTAAATACTTCTCCAAATGCATCTAATTCATTGGACTTCGGGGGTGGGGCATTTGCAGCTTGGGATAAGGCAGCTGCTTAAGCCATACATCAAAAAATTTGAAGGTAAATGGGCAGCGGCTTAAGCCATACTTTGAAGGATTCAAGCAAGTTGGAGCCGAGGATGTTCCTCTCGGTGACCCGGATTATGGTTAGGCCATATGGTTGTAAGTCGTGTCGACGACGGTAAATAAATGAGCTTGTTGTATATAGTGTAAAAAAATTAGTTTCGTCTGGTTTTTGGAAGATATTATGCTTTTGGTTTTTCGTTTTGCAGGAAATAGAAGAAAAGCTCGTCGCTTGTGAAGTTGTGCGTGAAATGTGGATGCGTGAATTGGTTATTGATGTTTGCAAAAAAAAATCAAAGAAGGAAAAGAGAAAAAAGAAAAAAACTGAAGACCCTCGCGAGCCGCAATGCACATCGCAGGTCGAAACTGTGCAGGTCGCGACTTGCGATGACCCCAAGTCGCGACTCGCGACACTGATCGCGACTCGCGACAGAAGTCTGTTTTTCTTTACTAGCAGCTCACTTAAACCCTCTTTTTCTCCCTTAACCCCATTCATTCGAGCCCCCTCCTTCCTCTATCACTCTCTCACTCTCAAAACTCACTCAAACTCCTCTTTTCATCTCCCACACTCCAATCTTCACCTCCAATCTATTCTCCTCTTTCTCTCTCAACACAAATTCTACACTTTCTACTCTCCTTCACATCATAATCACTCCAAAATTTCTGAAAATTCACACCTTCTACCAAACCCTAAAATTTGGGGGTTTTTTGATTTTGAGCACCACCATCCAAATTGAAGCTTGGAGGATCATTCTACATGCTTAAGGAAGCTATTCACAAGTTCTAATCATCCTACACAACACTACTTGACCTAGATTTTGGTATAACATTCTCTTTTCTACTTCTCTTATATTTTGCTTGAAATATCTCATTCTTGCTTAATTGTAGAGTTGTAGTTTGATTGAGTCATTGTTTGTAGTGATTGATTGGAATTGTTGAGTTGTTTGGCGTTGTTGGTGTGATAGTTGAACTCATTTGGGAATTGGTGGTTGGTTATTGTTGTGTGGAGGGTGTTTGGAGTGTAAGAGTGTCATTGTTGGTGTTCTTGTGTTTAACCCCTACTGTTGATAGTTCTCCTGAGTTGAAAGAACCATGAGCAAAAGAAGCCGAACTGAATCCGTCCCCCACATTAACTCCCGTGGCCTTAAGAAGCTTAGTGACCATGCTAAGAGACGTTGGGACCGCCTTGATTTACCGGGGAGGACAATACAAGAAACTAAGTTCGCGGACTATCCTACCCTCGAAAAATTGGAGTTAGCTAGCTCAGTTGAATATCTTCTTAACAAAGTTGGCCTCAAAGACTTTCTATGGAAGAGAGCCCGCACTTATGAAAGGTATAATAATAACCTCATAAAGTTACTACATTAACTTGTCAACTACTGACAATTATTTAAGCCTAACATGAAGATCCTATTCATAATAAATCATAGGTAAGACTCCCTCCCTCCAAATTCTCTTTCATAGGCGGCCGACGACAGGGTGAGTACTCAGGTATCGGTGGCACTTCTTTAAGAGGGTTGGATCGTGTCTTTGAAGTGTTATCTTTAGCAGTTGTAGGTGTATATTCTGGACTTGTAGAGCGAACATATGATGGTATAATATGATGAGATGATGAGGCTTCAGACATAAGCGAATCAGCTAACAGAACTTCTATGGTAGCATTAGATGTAGACTCTAAGTTCCTTTCCCATGTCTTCTCTGCATAGTATAAGTCTCCCACAAATGTCAACATATCAGCTATCCATACCCCTTCATGCACGTGTTCATGCTTATTCCACTCATTTTCATTCAATAGTACATCCTCATATTTCCTAAAAAGATTTTCATACTTTGGAATTCTAGGTAAGTGAATAAGAGTTAGAAGAATTTTCCAAGGGTCAGTCCTCATTTCTCTTCTTCCTTGTGAAACTAAGAACTTGCATAAAGATGAATTCCTTGAATAAAGAATGCTATAGTGTGATAATGCCTCTTAAAATAGGCGGCATCATAGTAAGTATCCCTTACAAACTCAAGCATCTGAAATTTAAAATTTAACAAGTAAGCATTTAATTTGCAAATAGTTAACCAAATAAAGTTGCATAACGCAATTTCTTTCTCCTTTTTCCACAAAAGAATAGTCCTAAAAATAATAATGCAACTTGAAAAAATCGGCCTACTATTTAGGTACTCAAAAAAAAAAATCAAAGTCTATCATCTTATTCTACTTATGCACATAAAATGCTAAAACTTTTCTTGCCAAAATTATTTTTACAACCTTTTGTTTTTCCAAATATATTTTATAATGAGTACTTGATTCATGACAAAGAATAGTCGGGCCAATGAATTTCCCAGGAAAGGGTTGGTTACACGCAACGTTGGTGAGAGCCCAAGCCTTTCCTTGCCAGAAGCATTGACAACCCAACTTATCCAAATCAATCGTTTTTCCTCAAATAATAAAATAGATTTTTATGCATAAATAATATAAATATGAAAAGAATGCGAAACTCTCTAACCTATATGCCCATCCTTAAGTCTACCCATTAATTTTAGATTCCAGTTTCATATCCCTAGGCTTTTTATACTGATACCACTTTGTAACACCCCCAAATTTCTCCACTTTAAAAACTTATACTTTCGTAAAATACTTGGAGAAACTTAAGGGTATTACCACCAAATATAAATATATTTTGGCAATATTAACTTGATACACAAAATATTCAGGGAAACTTCTAACTTTATTTATAAAAATAATATTATTATCCAAAAACCACAATACTAATATGAAAAGTCTAAAGACTACTAAAATAGTGATCTAATTCTAATGATCCCAAAAGGTTCCTCCCATGCATCATGAATCATCAATAGACCTGCAAACTACTCTCCTAAGGAAAGTAGGGCAAAGCCAAAACAAATAGGAAATACGAGTCAGTTGAAATACTGAGTACAATTACGTGCAAGACTTGTAAACTTGTAAATATATAATTCACATACTTTCATAAACATGCTTTATTTCACAATTCTAGTGATAACAAAAGATAAGATCAATCCATTATTAAATTCACGTTAACACCAAAGAATATATCTCCTTTAATAATTCCATTAAAAGTGGAAAATAATAATATAAGAACTTAACTTAAACCCCTTTCCTTGATCCGCGGATCCTAAGTGTGCACACCCCCAAGCTAGTATACCTTTATGAATACAAAGACATTGGAGTAACCTTAATGCCAACTAGTGGACTTGGAAGAACCCTTCTTGAAAAAGCCAAGGGTAATTGTAATAAGAATAATGTAGGGGTAAACCTTTCCTTTAATTCAAATAAAGAATTATGATAAACAAACTTAATTATAGGGAATTAAAAAAGATAATTTAAACTTTTAAAACTAAAACTCATGCTAATATTTTTGAGTTACTCAAAGCCACTGATTTGCAAAAGTGGATTCCTTCATAAAAAAAAATGGATTATACATGCAAACTATTTTTTTATTTACTTTTCTAAAACAAACAAAACAATATTTGGTTGGTTTAGCATATCTACGAGCAGCAAAAACAGAAAAATACAAGCTTTAATTTTATCTAGCCTAAATAATAAGAAAGGTTTGATTAAACCAATTGCATATACCAATTCATATAATTTATACTAAAACACACATAACTAATGTATACATAATAATTAAAGATCAAGCCACGTAAACGTACCTTGATAATTCACGAAATAAGAAAATCAACTAGTAAGAATTTCACGAACGAAATCCTCCTATTAATTATAAACTAGTTCTAATCAAAACGATGAACAATATATGAACTCTAAAAGAAAATTATGCTAACTAACTAATTATAGACATGATTCATGCTCAAACAATTAAAACATGTTTTTATAAAAACTCAAAAAGATCAAAACTAGGAATTAAAACAACTTTTAAAAAATAGAGTACTTGCAAACCTCCCGCTAAAACTTCTCGGTGAAAAACTAAAACTACTCAAAGATACCACTCACTTTAGGGAAAACTTTATAAGGAACTCTCAATATTTTTTTGTGAAGAGAAAGTGAAGGATTAGAGGGGTATTTATAGTGTAAACTAGGGTAGAAAAGAGGTAAAACTTTCCTAAATTATTAAAATTAGGGCAAAAGAACTTTAAAAATTTTGCAACATCCTACAAAGCTGCCGTGCAACAGTTGTAGAATGAAGCAAAAATATTTTTTTGTTTTTTTTGTTTTTTTTATAAAAACTCTTCCCTTTAAAAATTCTTTCCTAAAATCAATTTTGTTTGATTTTATAGAGATTGTTAAATCTTACCAAATCAATTAAAATCCCACACTTTCTAACTCAATATAAATCTCATAAAAATCTGATTTTATAAGTTTAACAAAATATTTTAAATATTTAAAGTTTTCGGTTTTATTTAAAAGAAATCGATTTTTTTCAAAACAACACTTAAAAAAAATCCGAAAATTACATACTAAAATGTATAATCTAATTTTATTACCCAAAAATGAATTTTGGATTTTATAAAATTATTTATCAAATATTTGTTTAAATAACTATTAAATAAATAAGATAATGACAAGAGCAACTACTGTTAAAAATTACTAAAATAACCTTTAAAATTCAAACTATATTTACCTCCAAATGATTTCCTCCAATGTGATTTTAAAATAGTTTGAAATTAGTTTTGAAGATATATATATATATATATTTTTAAATAATCTCAATAAATGCCTAAAAATACGGGGTATTACACCGAGACTGCCGTCACGGCCGCAGAAGAAGAGAAAGTAAAGGGAATCTTCCCTCTACAGATTAATCACAGCAGTATGAGTGTCACAAGATTACGCACCCTGTCAGGTGAATAGTACGCCTATAAATAGCCAATCAATACTATTCCTGCAGGTACATTCTCTCATACTATAAATAACTTATCTCTCTCTCTGCTTTCTCTCTCTAAATCCTCTTGGGCATTAGTTGACTTGAGCGTCGGAGGGGGTTTTCTCGCAACACCCCCGAGGGTAGCTCACGTTTGTTATCTTTGCAAATCATCCCTCACGAACAGTCATTTCATTGTCGGACAATCCTAAAGTCCGACACCGTTTTCGATACCGAAACAACTGGCGCTAGAAGGAGGGGAGACCTCTCACCCTTTTAAGGTATCAGTCATGGAGGATGCAAACAATGCTAGCCATGGTCAGCCTAAGCCCGAGCTTGGTCAGACTTCCTCACAGCCAGTTATTACTGGAGCATTGGGAAACCCACAGTTCCATTACCGGACACCAGGGAATGAGGAGCGAACCCCAAATAGCAATGTACCATTCAATCTGGCTCAGTTAAGTCAATTCTCTCCCGTACAATTGCAAACCGTAGCGTCATTCATCCAGATGCTAACAGGTAATCCTCAACAAAACACTCCTCCCCAACAATCTGGTGGAACCCGTAAGCGACCACTGGCTACGGCCGGTAGGAACGCGGACGGTACCCCGCTCCGAAAGATGCAATCCTTGGGTAAGGAGGGGCGTGAGATGGAGAGAAAGATAGATCGATCTGACTACGAGGAAGAGATTCTAGAGACGGAGGAGCTATACCACTCTAAAGAAGAAACGAGGGTTACTCCCAAGCTCTCTCCCTTTACTTCGGAGATATTAAATCACCCTATGATGAGGATCAAGATGCCGTCCTCCAAGTACGATGGCACTTCGGATCCAGACGATCATGTTGCAGCCTATGAGGGGTACATGTTCCTTTATACTCAGGTGGATGTCATCTTGTGCAAAGTTTTCCCATCAACTCTGACGGGAATAGCTCAGACGTGGTTTAAAAGCCTCAAACCAGGTAGCATCTCTAGTTTCTCTCAGCTATCGTCTATGTTTAGTACGCATTTTGTAAGTAATAGGCGCCGTGAGCGCACTACGGGAGAATTGCTCCCAATCAAGCAAGGTGTCAATGAGTGTTTGAGGGATTATATCAGCCGTTTCAATGTCGAGGCGGTCTCGATACCTCGACTGCAGCAGGACGTGACCGTTTTGGTTCTAATGACAAAACTTAAGGAGGGATCACCCTTCCGGAACTATTTGGGCCGAAAATCCTATACGTCTTTGGGTCCCGTCCTTGGCAAGGCCAATGATTATATAAGAGGAGAAGAGTTTGATAAAGCCATAAGCAGCCGAGAGTCAGAAAAGAAGGAGGATAAGCAGAAAAAGGAGAAAGGTCGCGAAGTGGACCGGGGCCGAGATGAAAGAAAGCAAGAATCAAACTGGTCAAAAGAGGAAATGATCGGGAAAGGGAAAACGAGAAGTATGACCGCGATCGCAGAGATTGTGAAAAAAGCAGCCGAGAGGGGGGTGAACGCAAGGAAAGATTTGATACGTACACTCAACTTACCACCTCAAGAAGCCAGATTTTTCTAATGAACAAAGATAGTGACAAGTGGCAGCGTCCAAGGCAGATGTTCCATAAGAACCCTGACAAGAGTAAGTGGTGTGATTTTCACGGAGATCACGGCCATCTAACTGAAGATTGCCGGCACTTGAAAGATAACCTGGAGGACTCGATAAGAAGAGGTTACTTCAGTCAGTATAAAGCTCAGACCAAAGAGGGAGATTTGGTAAAGCCAACAAATCGAAATGTTCAGTCTCGGATCAACGAGATTCATGTTATTAGCGGAGGTCCCATCCATGGAGGAAGTATTAATGGTGCGAAGGCGAGCTTGAAGGAATTCAGGCATCATGTCAACTTCAATGCAAGTCTGGCATGGAAGAATCCGCCAGCAATGCCAGCGATGTCATTTACGCTTGAGGATGCTAAACATGTCGTTTATCCTCATGACGACCCATTGGTAGTAACCCTGAAAATCTCAAATTGCCTGGTTCACCGAATTTTAGTGGACGGAGGCAGCTCTACAAACATTCTATACTTGTCAACATTCGAAAAGCTCATGATTGGCCGGGAGTATTTGAAGCCGGTCAGATATCCGGTCAGCGGATTCATGGGGGCATCAGTGGTGCCAGAAGGATTGATTTTCCGGCCTCCTAGTGCGCATTGGGGAAAATGATACAGCCAGAGATGTCATGGTTGAGTTCCTAGTGGTGGATGTTCCGCGAGCATATAACGCCATCATAGGGCGTCCCTTCATTCATGACGTCCAAGGTGTCGTCTCGACTTACCATCTGACAATGCTGTATGTTTCCAATGGCGGATCAACATCAAGGTTAAAGGCTAACCAGGAGATGGCAAGGTCATGTTATTAGACAACACTAAAGCAGCATGCCAGGAAATTCTCAGTAGAGAACCATGACCCGCCATCAAGGAAGTAGAGGAGGGCCCAGAGGAGAGCCCAAGCTGAAGGAAACGAGGATAACAAAGCAGAGGAGATAGATACTGTCCGGAAGGGTAAGGCAGTACCACTAGAAGAGTTGGAGTCCCGGCCAGAGGATGAGCCGAGACCAAAACCAGACGGTGAAACCAGACAAGTGCTAGCAGATGATTCTGCTAGATCGGTCGCTGTCGGGATGGACATGGACCCAGAGGTCAGGGTCAACCTGGTGACTCTCCTAAGAGAAAATGCTGACATATTCGCATTCTCGGCGGATGAGATGCCGGGAATAGAGCCGACCGTGATTTGAGATGGCAATATCCAGTGGATATCCAGTAACCCGCTCCACCCTGTTTAAATAAAAGAGTGAACACCCGAAATATACGGATGAAGAGCGGGTGACGGGTGAACCGGGTGACGGATTCGGGTAGGATTCGGGTGATAATTTCTCACCCACCACCCGATCCACCACCCGATCCACCACCCGACCCATTATCCATCCGTTTATTTTTTATTATAATAAATTTTAAATTAAAATTAAATACTAAATATAAAAACAAAAAACCCTAAACCTAAATTCTAAACCTCTGTCATCCGTTTCTCATTCTTTCCCACAATTGAGAATACCCAGTCTGCCAAGTCCCCCAACAAGGCAACAACCCAAACACTCCAGACTCGCCGGATTCACTCGCCGGATTCACTCGCCAGAATAGGGGTTAGTATTCCTAATTTCGTTCACTACAAGATATATATCGACAATTCGACATTGATTTATGCTGCGCAAATATGTTTGTGTTCTTATTGATTGTGGTTAGTTGCTAATTGCTAATTGCTATTCTTTCTATGATTGTTTATTGTTCATGTACTGTAAATCTGTAATTGCTATTCTTTGTAGGATTGTTTATTGTTTATGTACTGCATTGGTGTGAAGGAATATATGATATATATCTATGTTTGAATGGCACTAACTTTCGAGTTCGTAGACTGATATATTTCCTTCTTTGCTTAGCTAATATGAGACCAAATTTGTTTAACAATGTTCGATTCGCTTTCATTAGCTTATGTCTTGTGATTTTCTCTTGGGTGATACATAAACATCTCCCTTCTTTGCTTAGCTAATATGAGACCAGATTTTGTTCGAATATTTATTGTGACAAACTAATTTGACAAAACTCCTACTTCTTTCGCACCCCTTTTGTTTTCTCTTTCTTTGTTAGCCATCTGTGAGTTTTCTTGCGTCACCTTACATATATATAATCATATACTTACCATGAATTAAGCTATGTTTGTATGTGAGTTTTCTTGCGCCATCTATGATGTTTGTGTTTGGTGTGACAATACATCTCTATTAGAACCTCAATGTGTGCTGATTTTCTATTATGCTAATGTTTTACTAATCATCTCTGTATGTCTGTATTGTTTATTTGCTTCAATATTGTAGAAAATTCATTATGGACACAGATGATGATTTTGGATATGGGTCTTCAATTCCTCGGACAACTCCTTCTCAACATATTACATCTCCATCTACTTCTCCTACCCCACCTCCTACCAATCTGCCATCTTCTTCCCATCGCCCACCCCTTCATCCAACTCACTCTAAATTTAAGAAACAAACTACCCAACAACAAGCTTTTGAAACTAAAGGAGAACCAAGTGAAATATTGTCTACTAGTACTAGAAAAGGAAGAAGACTCACATCACCGGTATGGGATCATTTTGAGAGGATTGATGTCAACGGTGAAAAGAAAGCAAAGTGTTTACATTGTGATAAGTTAATGTCTGCCAATGGATCCAATGGGACTTCTCATGTAACGCCCCGACTACTAATTCACTGTTTAAGATTATCTAATTAGCAGCGGAATACCTATTTAGTCGAGGCATTACTGCCGCACCTTCAGTTAGGAAGGTGCAATGCTACAATCTTATAACATATTTAACATTAAGAGATATAATAGTGATAACTTAAACATCTTATATATATATATATATATTATTAATATATATATATATATATATAATATATATATATATATATATATTATATATATATTATTATATATATATATATTATTATATATATATTAAAGTAGACAACGTTACGTTACTAGACATAACAACGATAACTTATATTAAAGCATATGGTCTTACATTCTAGTTAAATTAACCTTACAAGATAGTAGCACTATTACTAGATGATTTAATAAGGTGGTAATCCTTGCCACTACGCAGTACCATCGTCCCTAGCAGTACCTAAAACATAAATACAAAACGTTATGAGCCGAGGCTCAGTAACAAACTACCCTAGCAACGTAAATTCATTTCAACTCATTTTATTTACAAAACAGGGAGAAAGAATAATTCAAACATTTACGTAAACAATATTCATTCAGTTCACTTTGATAGTCCATGATTCCATTTTATCAGTTTTTACTCTGGTTGATGTACATCAGTCAGTGCTGGGACCTCTCCCAGTATGTGTATGCACCACTGTGCAAGAGCCTTGGCCCCGGGCATTACCCTACACCAGTAAACAGTAGTGGGCCAGTGCCCCAGTAAGCAGTAGCGGGCTAGTGCCCCGGTAAACAGTACGGTACGTGCACGACCTTCAGTCAGTCAGTAGGTACAACCAACCAATTCTTCCACTTTACTTTATCATGTTACGTTTCTTTTATTTTAACAGTGATCAGTGTGTTTCAGTAACTCAGTAACTTCCATTAATATTTCATAACAATATCATTTCAGTAATCAGTATGCTTCTGTAACTCAGTATCTTTCAATCATATAAATCTCAGGATACGTAATCAAAACATGTAATAATATTCCCGCAACTCAAAAACACACGTGTTCATAAATCATCATCTTATAAAAACACATTTCAAAGGAATTGCGGGTACCAGCAGTAGTTGCTACCTTGATTGCAGAATGATAATAATAATCCTCTTCTTATGTCTGTGATATCGTCCTTACTGAGCTCCGAGGAACGAGTTCTTTTATGTTTCAAAACGAGTATTTTATAAGTTAGAAATTAATATAAGTGCTCCTTAAGTATGATTCTTAGTTTATAGTATTGTTTATATAAGTTATAAAGTCTAACTTATTTAGTGATTACGTAATATATTGAAATAGTTTATCCAATAGATATTACTTAAAAATTGCATTAAAAGTATTATTCTTCAATTAGTCATATCATAAGCTTATAATTTAATAGTTGCATTCATATAAGTGAGCTACTTATTAAAATTACAAGTAATATATTATTATACTTTTAGACTAATTCAAGGGTATATGCTATAACTTAAATAATCTAAAGCTTGATAACATAAATTTTATACTACTATAATAATATTTGCTAAACTTAGGTGAACTATTATTGGTGAGTAATTTTCTTAATTAGTTATAAGCTTGTACTAATCTTATTGTTATCACTTGGCTAAACTTTTTAGAAGTACAGATATGTTTAACTCAATTAAGAATTTGTAAACTAAACTATAAAGTCAACCCATAAAACATAAAAAGGGGAATTTAGTATTACATACACCAGACACACACACGCAGGAGCGAGAGAAAGAATGTGGGTCAGCGACGGAGGCCTGCTGGTGGCGTCAGTTCGCGGCGGCGACGGCGACGGGTGAGGCAATAGTGACGGGCAGAAAGGTCAGGGGCTGATGTGCGGTGGTGTCGCGGAGGAGAGAGAGAGAGACGAGTGTGCAGGGGGGGGGGGGGGGATCGAAGGAGACGAAGGTGCGGCGAGAGAGGAGGGCGACGGTCGGCGGTTGGTCGGCTGGGTGTGGGTTCGCCAAAGGTGGTCGGAAAGTGGGGAGGTGGTGGCTGTGTGGTGGTTGTGGTGGTGGCCGAAAATAGAAGAACAGAGGAGTTGTAATTCTGTTTTCACTTTCTTTTAGTTGATTTAATTTTTATGAATTGTTGTTGATTTGTGAGAAAAATTTCAAACTCAATCTCCCTATTTATAGAGGAATTGCTATCTGACAAGATGAATTTCAGAATTTAAAAATTCACCAAACCATGAGCATCCATGGATTTTCAAGAAAAACAAGAAGCTTAACCACTGTTTTTTAGTGGATTTCAGTGGGTTTAATGAGTTTGTGAGGAAAAAGTATAATTATAAAATGTTTGCTGGTTTTGTAAAACAAGGGAAGAAGAAGAATTCCATGGCTTGAGAGTTTGTTTCACGCCATGACAAAGGAGGAAATGATTTTCCTCTTTTTCTTTTATTTCTTATTTACTGATGTTTGGTTGGATGGGCTCATTTTATGAGTTGGAGTTTCTTTTGCTAATTTTATTACTCACCTTATGTAATACATCCAACCTCTAAATTAGTTACAAGGTCAACTAAAGACTTCAGTAATTTTATTTATGAACTTCATTAAAATTACTAAATAAAGTTACTTAACTTGAAAATTTTTATTTACTAAAAATTGATTCACTTTTCGTTTATTAATTAAGATTAGTTATTATTTAAATAAACTTAGAACTTGGGGATATTACATCCTTCCCCTCTTAGAAAAAGTTTCGTCCTCGAAACTAGAGCTCAGTTAGAACCTCTATCATTGATAACATATTCATTCATATAAAAATTCAATCCATATGATATATGCGAAATAAGCAATGTCATAAATCATTTCGTCAAATAAACATTCAGATATGCAGTATCATATAATTTCAATTAAAGCATTCATTACAAAAGATCATATCACCCTAAGAGAAAAGGTGGGGTATTTCTTCTCATTTGTTCTCTACTTCCCAAGTGCTTCAATAGAGTCAGTGGTTAGCCCATAGAACTTTCACCATTTGGATCACCTTACTTCTCAGTTGCTTTTCTCTTCGGTCAAGTATTTCAATTGGTTTCTCCTCATAGGTCAAGTCATTTCGTAGCTGTAAAGGCTCGTGTCTAATAATGTGGCTCGGATCTGGGACATATTTGCGCAACATCGACACATGGAATACATTATGGACCTTGTCCAGGTCAGTCGGTAATGCTAACCGATATGCTACCTCATTAACCCGTTCTAAGATCTCATATGGTCCAATATACCTTGGACTGAGCTTCCCTGATTGGCCAAATCTCATGATTCCTTTCGTGGGTGATATCTTCAAGAATACGTGATCTCCTACCATAAACTCCAATGGTCTTCTCCGTCGATCTGCATAACTCTTTTGTCTACTCTGAGCTGCTTTCATTCTTGATTGTATCAATCGGATCTTATCTGTGGTTTCCTGAATCAATTCTGGACCTATGACACGTGCTTCATCAATATCGCTCCAGCACAAGGGCGTGCGACATTTCCTTCCATAAAGTGCTTCATAGGGAGCCATCCCAATAGTGGCTTGATAGCTGTTATTATACGAAAACTCCACCATAGGTAAGAATTTCTCCCAAGTTCCTTGAAAAACAAAACACAAGCTCTAAGCATATCTTCCACAATCTGATTTGTCCTTTCTGTCTGTCCGTCTGTTGTCGGATGAAAAGCAGTACTAAAGTTAAGCCTTGTTCCAAGCTTTCTGTAACTCTTTCCAGAATTTCGCTTGAAATCTTGAATCACGATCAAGAAACAATCGAGCTAGGCACTCCATGTAATCTTACTATCGTGTTCATGTATAATTCAGCCAATCGATCCAAACTCCAGTTACTCTTCACAGCTAGGAAATGTGCCGACTTTGTCAACCGATCCACAATAACCCAAATGGAATTCATTCCCTTGGTTGAATAGGCAAACCCAGAATGAAATCCATCGATATGGAATCCCATTTCCACTCGGCACATCCAAAGGCTGCAACAAACCAGCTGGCCTCTGGTGTTCTATTTAATCCTCTGGCATGTTAAGCATTTAGCCACAAAGTCTGCTACTTCCTGTTTCATATTGCTCCACCAGTACACCTGCCTTAAATCCTTGTACAACTTATTTCCTCCAGGATGAATTGAATATGGTGCATTGTGAGACTCAGTCAAAATCCTTTTCTTCAAATTTTCATCATTTGGAACACATAATCTCCCTTGAAACCTCAAAGTTCCATCTTCTTGGATCACAAAACCAGGTGACTTCCCATTCTTCACATCCACCTTTATTCGTTCCAATTGTGAATCCTTTCCCTGAGCTCCCTTTATTTCATCCATTAAGCACGGCCTTACCTCCATTGTATTCAAACAAGCACCCTTTTTCCTTTGAATGAGTTCTACCTCCATCTTCATCAAATCATCATGAATGGCTCGAGGAATAGACAGGATTGTTTTCAAGTAGATTTACGACTCAGGGCATCAGCAACTACATTAGCTTTTCCAGGATGATATTGAATATCAAGATCATAGTCTTTCAGGAGTTCTAGCCACCTACGTTGCCTCATGTTGAGCTCTTTTTGGGTGAAGAATATTTCAAGCTTTTTGATCAGTGAAAATTTGACACGAGGCTCCATCAAATAATGTCTCCAAATTTTGAGGGAAAGACAACAACAGTAAGTTCTAGGTCGTGGGTGGGATAATTTTGTTCATGTGTTTTGAGTTGGCGAGAGGCATATGCTATCACTTTATTCCCATTTTGCATTAAGACACAACCTAACCCGTGTTTGGAGGCATCACTATAGATAACAAATCCCTCGGTTCCAGATGGAAGGGTAAGAACAGGGGCAGTGGTGAGTCTTCTTTTAAGTTCTTGGAAGGCAGTCTCACACTCCTCAGTCCACTTATATTTGACATTCTTCCTCACAAGTTTGGTTAGGTAAGGCAATTCTAGAGAAATCTTGCACAAATCTCTGTAATAGCCAGCTAATCCCATGAAACTCCGAACTTCAGGAACATTAGTTGGTCTAGGCCACTCCACTATTGCTTTTATTTTCTCGGGATCCACAGAACACCTTCTTCAGAATAATATGACCCAAAAATGATATTCCTTGAGCCGAATTCACACTTTGACAGCTTAGCATATAATTGATTTTCCACTAACATCTCCATTACTTTCCTCAAATGCTCCTTATGTTCTCCATGTTCTTAGATTACACTAAAATATCATCAATGAAAACAACCACAAACTTGTCTAGGTATGGCTTGAAGACACGGTTCATTAAGTCCATAAATACAGATGGTGCATTGGTTAACCCAAAAGGCATAACAACAAACTCATAATGACCATATCGGGTTCTAAAGGCAGTTTTTGGAATATCCTCAGGCTTGATACGAAGTTGATGGTAACCAGACCTCAAATCTATTTTCGAAAAGACTTTTGCACCTCGAAGTTGATCGAACAAATCATCTATGCGGGGTAATGGGTACTTATTTTAATGGTGATCTTGTCTAATTCCCGATAATCAATGCATAACCTTAAACTTCCATCCTTTTTCTTCACAAATAAAACTGGGGCTCCCAAGGTGACACACGTGTCGAATATATCCCTTTTCAAGTAACTCATCTAATTGTTTCTTCAATTCTTGTAACTCCGTTGGGGCCATCCTATAGGGTCCTTGGAAATGGGCTGATCCTGGGATTATCTCGATGCTAAATCTAATTCTCTTCGTGGGGCATACCAGTATCTCATCGGGAAACACATTTGGGTATTCACAAACCACAGGTATATCAGCTATGGAAGGTTTAGGGAATTTAAATCTATGACACTACAAGGTACCCAAAATAGTCAAACTCAGGCATCTTTTGAGCTCTCAACCCATAAACAATTTGGATTTGAGGTTTTGTCACAAATTTTGGTATGAAATTCTACGCCCATCAGGTGCTTTAAGGTCACATTGTAACACAATTGATGTCAGCCTCATATTAGTCAACCAATTCATCCCCAAAATCACATCAAACTCAGATAACTCAAATTCTACAAGGTCAACTAGAAACTATTTCCCCAACACAATTGGACAATTCCTATACATGACTCTACATCTCACAGTTTTACCAGTAGGTAGGGCAACATTTAGAGAGGAAAAGTCACATGATGGTTGCAAGTTCAGGCTTTTGGCAAACAATGGGGAAATGAAAGAATGTGAAGCTCCAGAATCAAATAAAACATGGACAGGCAAAGAACGGATAGAGAAGGTACCGGTAATAACAGTGTCATCATTCAGCCTCATCTTGCCTCATGACATAGATTCTTCCGGTCGGTGCTTGTCGTGGTGGATTACGATATGCTCCAGCTGTATTGTTGTTTCGGTTGCGATTAGTACCAGCTGAAGACGTTCCTCCAATGCTATTATTTGCTCCCGATAGCTTAGGACAATCCCTGACATAATTCACGACTCCCACATCTATAGCAAGCATTTGAGCCAACACGACATTCACTCTCTGAATGATTCCTTCTTCACACTTGGCACACTCCTGAGGTTTGTTCACAGTGCCTGAAGTTACTCTGACTCGTTACCTCCATGATAACCTTGACCCTATAATAATTGACCACTATCATTTCTCCTGAAATTTTGGCTCCCTTGATTAGGCCTTTTTGCCCCTCCTTGATTATCATTTCCCATCATTCCTCCTTTAAAGTTACTATTATGAGATTCTCGGAGCAATACTACGCGTTCCACATTAACAACAACATCAACCATATCCTGGTATGAAGTGAACCTTTGAGATGCCAACCTATCATGATATTTGAGCTGAAGACCTCGCTCAAAACGGTTCATCCTTGACTGCTCATAGTTACCAGCTCAGGTGCGAATCTTAAAAGCTCCATGAACTTATTAGCATATTCCAAAACACTCATTGTACCTTGCTGTAATTGAAGGAATTCATCTTCTTTCTGCTTCCTAAGTGAGGGAGGATAAAATTTATCTCGCATCAAATCTTGAAGTTTGCTCCATCCAAAACCAGGTTCATTTTTCTTTCTTTTAGCAATCTTCCACCATAAGCTTGCTTGGCCCGTGAGATAAAATACAGCAAAGTCTACCCTCCATTTCTCAGGGCATTGCAAGGTTTCAAACGGATGGTCAATGCGATTAATCCAATCTTTAAACGCCACTGGATCAGGCTTACCATCATATGAAGGTGGGTTAAGAGATGAGAACTTTTTGAACATCGCAGCGCTCTCATTTTCATTGGTAACTACCTTCCTCCGGGATTCTTGGATTAACTCAACTAACATAGTGATCATATTTTCTAACCTTTCCATCCTTTCTGCATTTCTGTCTAAAGGTTCATAATCATCATCCTGGTCATCCTCTATATGCACATCCTCCACGTGCACATTTCAGCACCGTTTGTAACATCGTTGTTGACATCAACGGTCGACATTCTACATGTCAAATTACATTAGTTGAAATAAAATATAAAATATTCCCATTTCCCGATCCTACGCTCACACTCATTATAAATATTTTTAGTTTCAATTTACTTAATTTATTTAACCATAATTCCTTATTTTATCTATAATTTAACAAGTACCTTTAATCTTCTTTATAACTTAATATTTTTATTTAACGTAAAAGCCATGGGGTTAAACGTTATGGTTCAGAACCGTTTGCTCTGATACCACTCTGTAACGCCCCGACTACTAATTCAATGTTTAAGATTATCTAATTAGCAGCGGAATACCTATTTAGTCGAGGCATTACTGCCGCACCTTCGGTTAGGAAGGTGCAAGGCTACAATCTTATAACATATTTAACATTAAGAGATATAATAGTGATAACTTAAACATCTTATATATATATATATATATATTAAAGTAGACAACGTTACGTTACTAGACATAACAACGATAACTTATATTAAAGCATATGGTCTTACATTCTAGTTAAATTAACCTTACAAATTAGTAGCACTATTACTAGATGATTTAATAAGGTGGTAATCCTTGCCACTACGCAATACCATCGTCCCCAACAGTACCTAAAACATAAATACAAAACGTTATGAGCCGAGGCTCAGTCAAACTACCCTAGCAACGTAAATTCATTTAAACTCATTTTATTTACAAAACAGGGGAAAGAATAATTCAAACATTTACGAAACAATATTCATTCAATTCACTTTATAGTCCATGATTCCATTTTATCAGTTTTTACTCTGGTTGATGTAATCAGTCAGGTTGGACGTCTCCAGTATGTGTATGCACCACTGTGCAAGAGCCTTGGCCCCGGGCATTACCCTACACCAGAAACAGTAGTGGGCCAGTGCCCCAGTAAGCAGTAGCGGGCCAGTGCCCCAGTAAACAGTACGGTACGTGCACGACCTTCAGTCAGTCAGTAGGTACAACCAACTAATTCTTCCACTTTACTTTATCATGTTACGTTTCTTTTATTTTAACAGTGATCAGTGTATTTCAGTAACTCAGTAACTTCTATTAATATTTCATAACAATATCATTTCAGTAATCAGTATGCTTCTGTAACTCAGTATCTTTCAATCATATAAATCTTAGGATACGTAATCAAATCATGTAATAATATTCCCGCAACTCAAAAACACACGTGTTCATAAATCATCATCTTATAAAAACGCATTTCAAAGGAATTGCGAGTACCAGCAGTAGTTGTTACCTTGATTGCAGAATGATAATAATAATCCTCTTCTTATGTCCGTGATATCGTCCTTACTGAGCTCCGAGGAACGAGTTCTTTTAAGTTTCAAAACGAGTATTTTATAAGTTAGAAATTAATATAAGTGCTCCTTAAGTATGATTCTTAGTTTATAGTATTGTTATATAATTATAAGTCTAACTTATTTAGTGATTACGTAATATATTAAATAGTTTATCCAATAGATATTACTTAAAAATTGCATTAAAGTATTATTCTTCAATATATCATTCATAAAGCTTTAATTTAATAGTTGCATTCATATAAGTGAGCTACTTATTAAAATTACAAGTAATATATTATTATAACTTTTAGACTAATTCAAGGGTATATGCTATAACTTAAATAATCTAAAGTTTAACATAAATTTTATACTACTATAATAATATTTCTAAACTTAGGTGAACTATTATTGGTGATATTTTCTTAATTAGTTATAAGCTTGTACTAATCTTACTGTTATCACTTGGCTAACTTTTAGAAGTACAGATATGTTTAACTCAATTAAGAATTTGTAAACAAACTATAAAGTCAACCCATAAAACACAAAAGGGGAATTTAGTATTACCTACACCAGACACACACACGCAGGAGCGAGAGAAAGAATGTGGGTCAGCGATGGAGGCCTGCTGGTGGGGTGAGTTCGCGGCGGCGACGGCGACGGGCGAGGCAATAGTGACGGGCAGAAAGGTAAGACTGATGTGCGGTGGTGTCGCGGAGGAGAGAGAGAGAGACGAGTGTGCAGGGGGGGGGTCGAAGGAGCGAAGTGCGGCAGAGAGAGGGCGACGGTCGGCGGTTGGTCGGCTGGTGTGGGTTCACCAAAGGTTGTCGGAAAGTGGGGAGGTGGTGTGTGGTGTTGTTGTGGCCGAAAATAGAAGAACAGAGATTGTAATTGTTTTCACTTTCTTTTAGTTGATTTGATTTTTATGAATTGTTGTTGATTTGTGAGGAAAATTTCAAACTCAATCTCCCTATTTATAGAGGAATTGCTATCTCACAAGATGAATTTCAGAATTTAAAAATTCACCAAACCATGAGCATCTATGGATTTTCAAGAAAAACAAGAAGCTTAACCACTGTTTTTGAGTGGATTTCAGTATGAGTTTGTGAGGAAAAAAGTATAATTATAAAATTTTGCTGTTTTGTAAAACAAGGGAAGAAGAAGAATTCCATGTTGAGAGTTTTGGTTTTGCACGCCATTGACAGGGAAGATATTTTCCTCTTTTTCTTTTATTTCTATTTACTATGTTTGGTTGGAATTGAGCTCATTTTATGAGTTGGAGTTTCTTTTGGTAATTTTATTACTCACCTTATGTAATACATCCAACCTCCAAATTACTTACAAGGTTAACTAAAGACTTTAGTAATTTAATTTATGAACTTCATTAAAATTACTAAATAAAGTAACTTAACTTGAAAATTTTTATTTACTAAAAATTGATTCACTTTTAGTTTAGATTATATTATAAATTATTATAATTACATAAAATTAGAACTTGGGGATATTACATCTCATCTGAGAGACCATATGGTCAAAAGGTGTATTAGAAAGCATCAAAAGGTTGACATACGCCAAAAGTTTTTGAGTGTTAGTAAGAGAGCCGATGGGACAACAAGTGTGGAGAATACCAATTTTAGTCAGGAGATATCAAGGAAGGAGCTAGCAAATATGGTGATTGTGCATGATATCCATTAGCTATGGTTGACCATATTGGTTTTAGGAGTTTGTGAATAGCTTGAATCCTAGTTTTAAAATCATCTCTAGAAACACCTTAAGATTTGATATTATGAAAATGTTTTCCAGTGAGAAAGCGGGTCTAAAGAAGGTTTTGGAAGATAATGAGTCAAGAATTGCAATCACTACCGACATGTGGACTGCTTCAAATCAAAAGAGAGGCTATATGGCTGTTACCGCTCATTACATTGACCAATTTTGGGTGTTGCGCAACAAAACGTTAAGGTAATAATTGTATTTTTTTTATATGGTGCTACTGCTTGCTTCCTCTGTGCTTCGCCTGCTGCTCTGCCTACTTGCTTCTGCTTCTGCTTGTTGTTTGCTACTGCTTACTACTGCTTTGCTTCTGCCTGCTGCTACCTTCTGCCTACTGCTGCTTCTGCCTACTGCTTGCTTCTACCTGCTGCTATACATGCTGCTACTACTACCTGCTGCTTCTGCCTACTGCTGCTACTACTGCTTGCTTCTATACATGCTGCTACTACTGCCTGCTGCTTCTGCCTGATGCTATGCCTGCCTATTTTTTTAATTCTGCCTGCTAATACCTTCCCCCTACCCCTTGACTTATTTTGCTATTTTTGCTTCTCCTTATGTGAATTATGATTATATTTCTGTTTTTTATAATGCAATGTAGGTTTGCTTACGTGCCTTGCCCACATACAAAAGATACACTTGCACAAGTTTTATTAGACACATTGAATGTGTATAACATTGCGGAAAAGATTTCTTGTGTTGTTGATAATTGTAGTACAAACGATGCAATGTTGGATGTTTTAAAACCAAGATTTGGTGAAGAATCTCTTATCTTAAAGGGTAGATTCTTGCATATGAGGTGTAGTGCACATATATTGAATTTGATTGTGCAAGATGGGTTGGATGTGATTGGTGGTGGGATTGAGAGAGTACGTGATTGTGTCTCTTTTTGGGTAGCTACTCCAAAAAGAACTGAGATATTTGAAAATAAAGTCAAATCTGTGAAAGGTGAAGAAGCTAGAAAGTTACCACTTGATTGTAAAACAAGGTGGAATTCTACCTTTTTAATGCCTCAAAGTGTTTTACCTTACAAAGATGTGTTTGCTAGTATTAAGTGTCAAACCCCTCGTTTAAAATTTACACTTCCTACCCAAAAAGATTGGGAGTTGGCTTCATTAGTTTGTGAAAAATTGAAAAAATTTCACAAATTGACCGAGTTATTTTCCGGTAGAAGATACCCAACTTCCAACTTATTTTTCCGCCAAGTTTGTGAAATTAAAATTGCTTTGACTTCTTGGTTAGAAAGTGATACCGAAATCATTAGAGATATGGCAAGAAAAATGATTGAAAAGTACGATAAGTATTGGGCCATTATTAATGAAGTTTTAGCCATAGCCGCCATCTTAGATCCAAGGAACAAATTGGAATGTGTTGAGTTTTATTTCAATGAGATCTATGGTAGTATGGCTGATTTTGAGATTGAGAGGGTGAAAAACACTTTGTATGACCTTCTGTATGAGTATCAAGAAAAAGGTATATCAAACGAGAGGTATTTCCCTACTCAAGGTGGTGTGTTTGGAAATCGTTCTACATCATCTTTTGATAGTTTTGGAGGTGATGATGGTGAGGAGAATGATGATAAGTGGAGTAGAGTAAAAAAAACAAAAAGGAGGAAGGTGAATGTGAAGTCCGAGTTGGACCATTTTTTGGAGGAGGATGCCTTGCCGGAGAATGGTAATTTTGATATTTTAAAATATTGGAATATTGAGCTCAAGTATCCGACATTGCAAAGGATTGCCAAGGATATCCTAGCTGTTCCGGCTTCGACTGTTGCATCGAAAAGTGCTTTTAGCATGGGTGGTAGAGTTGTGAGTCCTCACCGTTCTAGGCTTGCTTCAAGTACGGTGGAAGCGTTACCGTGCATGCAAAATTGGATTTTAGGCGATTATTCAGGTTATATATATTTTTCCATTCCGTTTATAAACTTATTTGATTATGATTGATTGATAACTTGTTTTTTATTACTTTGATTGTAATTTGTAGGGGCTTCGGTTGATAATAGTGAAGATTGTTCTACAATCTTAGAAGATCGTGATACGGTGGATGTTGAGACTAATGTGGGGAATAATTTTGGGGGTGAAGTTGTTGATTTAGATTCGGTAATATTTTTCACACTTTAACTTTGTTATTACAAATTTCATGATTATACTTTGATCCTTATTTTTTTTTTTCAAACTTGCTTGACAGGGAGACGAAGATGAGATGGATTTGATGTGACGAAGATGTTGTTGTCTTCGTGTTGCTGCTGCTGTCCTGCTGCTATGGTGTTGAGCTGCTGCTGCCGCTATGGTGCGTGTTGAGCTGATGCTGCCATGATTCTGCTATGCTGCTGCCATGATTTTACTATGCTGCTGCCATGTTATTGTTGTTCAAACTTTGTTAAAAACATGTATTTATGATTTAGACTTTGAAGTATTGTTGTCGTTTTGTCGAGAATTATTAACTTCCTAGAATTATATAAATGGATTTTGTTGAAGTATTGTTGCCTTTTTGTCGAGATTTCACCCGTTAATCACCCGATCCATCTGTTTAACCCGGTTACAAATGGATGGATGGATTCGGGTGGAGATGGATGCGGGTGATGGATGGATCGAGTGGAGTGGGTGGATGCGAGTGATGGATGCGGGTGAAAGCTCCACCCGCCCCGAACCCGATCCATTTACATCTCTAGCCGTGATGGTTCATCGTCTAAAACGTCGATAGTGCAGTCCGACCAGTAAAGCAGAAGAAGAGGGCTTTTTGAGCCGAGAAGAGTTAAGCCATCAAAGAGGAAGTAGAAAAATTGATAGCAGCGAATTTCATCGAGCCTTGTGATTATCCAAAATGGCTGGCAAATGTAGTGATGGTGAAAAAGGCTAATGGCCAATGGCGCATGTGAGTGGACTTCACAAATATGAATAGGGCATGCCCAAAAGATTGCTACCCTTTTCCAAGGATAGACCAGCTAGTAGACTCCACTAGCGGGCATGCTTTACTAAGCTTCATGGATGCATTCTCAGGGTAGCATCAGATCAGTCTGTTAAAAGAAGACCGGAAGAAAACGACATTTATTACAGATGGAGGTGTGTACAATTACAAGGCAATGCCGTTTGGCTTGAGAAACGCTGGCGCGACCTATCAAAAGTTGGTCGACAAAGTCTTTACAGACTAGAAAGGTCGCAATATAGAAGTATACGTGGATGATTCTATTGTGAAAAGTAAAACTGACCGGGAGCACTTGGCAGACATGGAAGAAACATTCAGTACATTAAGCGAATACAACATGAAGTTAAACCCAAAAAAGTGTGTCTTTGGCGTAAGAGCAGGAAAATTCTTGGGGTTTATGGTGAGTAAAAGAGGTATTGATGCGAACCCGGACAAAGTTCAGGCAATTCTGAATCTCCCCGAGCCGAAAGGAGTTAAAGACATCTAGAGATTGACGGGAAGGATGGCTGCTTTGACAAGATTCATCTCAAAATCAGTTGATGAGGCCCTCCCATTTTTCGCGCTGCTAAGAGGGAACAAGAAGTTTGAATGGGGAGAGGAGTAGAGTAAGGCTTTCTCGGTCGTCAAAGAACACCTCGCAAAACTGCCAACAATATCGAGGCTTGAAGTTGGAGATACATTGCAGTTATATATCTCGGCCTCTCCTAAGACCGTGGCGGCAGTACTGATAACAGAGAAGGAGAAGCAGAAGCATCCAATATACTTTATTAGTCACATCCTTAACGGCCCTGAGAACCGCTACCAGTTGATTGAAAAGATGGCGCTAGCGGTCATTATAGCGGTCAGGAAGCTCAGGCCCTATTTCGACTGCCATCCAATACAAGTGTTAACGAATCAGCCGCTGGAAAAAGCACTACAAAGGATGGATACTTCCGGGCTTTTGCTGAAATGGGCCGTTGAGTTGTCCGAATATGATATCCAATACAAGCCGCGAACGACCATAAAAGCCCAGGCATTGGCAGATTTCATAACTAAATCATATGAAGAGGATGAGATGAAAGAAAAAGAGTCATGGCTGTTGGAAGTCGATGGGTCTTTGGCCGCGAGTGGAGCAGGGGCCGGGATTGTGATCACCAGTCCAGAAGGAAATATCTTTGAATACGCGATTAAGTTTGCATTCCCAGCCTCAAACAATGAATCAGAATATGAGGCAGCCATTGCCGGACTAAGAATGTGCGTCGCAGTAGGAGCCAAGAACGTCCTCTTGAAAACGGATTCGCAGCTAGTTAGCGGCCAACTCAGAGGAGAGTTTGAAGTCGGAGAGGCCAACATGGTCAAATATGTAGAGAAGGCAAAAAAGGTAATAGCCCTACTTGAGCAATTTGAGGTAGAGGCAATCCCTAGGGCCTAGAATATGAAGGCGGACGCATTATCCAAGCTTGCCAGTTCGGACTCTGTCCATATTAAGGGGATGGTGGTTATTGATATACTTAAAGAAAAGAGCATCACCCAGAGGGTGGCCGTGATAAATAGTAATGATCAGCAAGGAGAATGGTTCGCAGAACTGGTGGAATATAAGCGGACGAGAGCGCTCCCGCCATGTCTGCTAAGAGGCTGCAAAAGCAGGCTAATTGGTACGTGATATACTAGAATGAGCTGTACAAAAAGTCGTTCAGTTTGCCGTTATTAAAATGTGCAACAGCCGCTGAAGCCATGAAGATAATGGAAGAAATCCACGAGGGAATTTGTGGGAATCACATTGGAGGAAAAGCATTGGCTTTAAAGGCACTCAGAGCTGGATTCTATTGGCCTAGTATGCTAGCAGACGCACAAAGCTACGTGAAAAAATGTGATAAGTGCCAAAAATTCGCCCCTGTGATAAATAGGCCCGCAAACGACTTGCAGCGGATCCTATGTCCGATACCATTCACGCAATGGGGGATGGATATCTTGGGACCATTCACAACTGCGACAGGTGGCAGGCGGTTCCTTATTGTGGGAATTGACTATTTTACAAAGTGGAAAGAGGCGGAGCCGACAGCGAAGATAAAGGGAAATCAGATAAAAAAGTTCATATGGCAGAATATCATGACCAGATTTGGCATCCCGGCTGCAATCGTGTTCGACCACGGGGTTCAATTTGATTGTCGGCCCATCCAAGCTTTTCTCAAGGATTTTAGGGTCAAGTTTGCCTATTCAGCAGTATGCCACCCATAGAGTAACGGTCAAGCAGAAGCCGCTAATAAACAAATCCTGAATGCTCTAAAGAAGAAACTGGACGAGTTCAAAGGAAAATGGGTTGAGATGGTGCCGGCCGTTTTATGGGCAAATAGAACGACGGAGAAAGAGTCCACAGGGGAAAGCCCTTTCAGATTAGCCTTCGGAGCAGAAGCGGTATTGCCGGTGGAAGTAGGGCTGCCCACTTACGGATAAAACATCAGATCCTAGAGAAGAATGATCAGGCATTAAGGGAGGACCTGGACTTCTTGCCTGAGATAAGACTAAAGGCAGAGCTGAGAGCAGCAGTGTACAAGGATCGAATCAGCAAAGCATATAACAAGAAGGTCATGGAAAGACCGTTAGCGGAAGGCGAGCTGGTCCTGAGGAGAACGGCCGCTACCGGAAAGGCACATGCTGAGGGAAAGTTGACTGCTAATTGGGAAGTTCCGTACATCATTGCTCGAAAGATAGGTCCTGGTTCCTTCATCCTCAAGACTATGGCCGGAAAAGAGCTTAAAAACTGCTCGAATGCTGATGTCCTTAAAAAGTATTACGTGTAGGCAAGAATGATGTAATGGGCCAAGAGCCGTTGATTGAATTACATAAATAATATACTCTGCCAGCGTTCTAATACACTCTCTCTTAATGGTACGCGTTTTTCACGTTTTCGTTTAACAGCCATATAACAGGCAAGATAATTGTTAACAACCATATAACAGGCAAGATAATTGTTAACAGCCATATGACAGGCAAGATAATTGTTAACAGTCATATGACAGGCAAGATAATCGTTAACGACCACGTAACAGGCGAAGTAAACGTTAACAGCCACATAACAGGCGAAATAAAGGTTAGCCAAATGACAGGCAAGATAATCGTTAACGGCCACATAACAGGCGAAATAAACGTTAACAACCATATAACAAGCAAGATAATCGTTAACGGCCACATAACAAGCGAAATAAACGTTAACAGCCATATAACATGCAATATAATCGGTGACTGCCACGTAACAGGCAAAATAAATGTTTAAGTCACACGACATTAACGATAATCATTCATGGCCAAATGACAGGAAAAATAAATACTAGCGACCATATAATGGACCTTGAACAAACAAAAGTGGAAACAACAAAGGTTAAGTTTATCAAGACCAGAAAGTACTGTGTCTCAGCAACAAAAAAGTGAAATCATAAATTACTGGCATGGCGGCCAACTACAAACAAAATTAGACAGCCACTCAAAAGACGACATTTATGAATTTAGTACCAAAATTTGTCAAAGTTTACATGCCAATAAAAGGCTGACAACTAAAAAACTATTATAAGCTATTGGATGCTATGGAAGAGGTTGAAGATGATCGCCAAAATCTTCAGGAAGGAGGCGCCTCATCTTCAATAGTAGGCAGGATGTTAGCAATAATCTCCTCAAAGCAGATGAAGGGCTCATCCACCAAGGGACGCAGATGGACGCCTTCGCCAAAAGTGGTCTCCATTTGCTCCCAATCGAAGTCAGGATAGGAATGGCAGACGCATCTCTTAGCGGCCACCCATCCGCCATCATATCGCTCACCCAGAAGCCCGACGAAGTCATCGGACTTCTTGAAACCGGCCACAGTAACTTGGCGGGCTTCAGCCTTAGCAGCTTCCACTGCACTCTTCGTCTCGTCCTTGGCAGCTTGGAGAGCAGTTTCCAAATCAGCATTCTTGGCCCTCAGGTCCTCCAGCTCCTTAGCTTTTTGGCGCAATCGCTCCAGCTCCTTGTCGGATTCAGTTTTGGCTCGCTTCCCGGACTCTAGATCAGTCTTCAACTGAGTGATCTGGGACTGAGACCGTCCCGGGCAGCCTCCAAGCCCTTGATGACCTCACTGGCGCCCTCGGCTGCTCGTTGGTACTTTAGATATTGAGCTATCAGCTCCACAGGAGAGTTCCCGGCCTTGAAAATACAGCAACCGAAAGGGTTAATATATATATATATACTTACCACAACAAGATCATGAGCCAATTGAGCAGCAGACGCCACCAACTTGTCAGCATGGCAGTCAAAAGGCAGTTGGAGCCCCTTCACCTTCCCTCACATCCAGACCTGGTCTAAAGGGTTGGCTGGCAGTAGAAGGAGGATGAGAAAGGGCAGCCTTAACGGAAGCGCAAAGAGGGACGATGTTCGTCTTTATCCACTCCTGGGCCCGACAGTAGATTCCCCAAGCCAAGTCCGAGAGAAAGCTCGGTCTGCTGAGAATCTCATACACCTTCTGGCGAGTGGAAGAACTAGACCCCAAGGCGGCCCCCATGCTGCGAGCAAGAGAGGACGGTGACCGCTGAACTTCCGGCAAAGGATCCCGTACAGGGGAAATAGAGAGCCCTTGATTCTCATTGACATTCACGTCCATAGAATTAACTTCTACAGATTGACGTTTCTGAGGGACCTCAACCTCAGGATCCCTCGGGCGCCGACGGGAAGTGTTGCCACCGCCCATGTTAATAGGAACGTGGATGGCGGAGCGAGTTGGAGCCGACTCCCCTCGGCTGGGAGCCCGACCTTGAGTTCGCCCGACACGGCGAGCAGTTCTCACGGCGAGCACCACCGCGACCGGGATTCATGTCAGCACCCCGTGGGCCTCCAGTAAGCCCATGTATGGTATCATAGTCGAAGACGGGCTCTTCAGGAGTTTGAGTCATTGGACGCAACTGGTCGTCTAATCCCAAATCTTCTAGATCCAAGCTGACGTCACCTGAAAAAGAAACCGAGATTGGGGCATAAATTAATTAGTACGTCAGTGTATATAAGGAAAAAAAAAATATAAACATGCACAATTCCAAAGGACCTTGTCGGACCAGAATTCATGATACACACCTTCTGGATGATTCCGGCATAGAAAAACGGCAGACAAAGGCTCGTTACCGAGAATATACTTGGTATGAGGAAGCCAAGTACAGGGAATCCTCATCTCGGTCTCCTCACCCTCAGCGGCCACGTCCTCCGATTCAAAATAGTCAAAGGCTTTCTTCTCAGCCTCAGACAGGTCATACTTAGGCATGTCCTCCAGCATAGGACAAGGCTTAGTAAAGTGGCGGCGAAGGGGAAAGTCATCCGGGACCTTGAGCCAGTAGAAACCTCCCTGCCAACCCTTTAAGATGCTCATCTTCGGATAAACGGTCATTTTATCCTTAAACGTCATTAAAGACCACCAACCCTTCTCAGCGGAGCCATTCCGCCTCAGCCAATGCAAGTGCCGGAAAAAGGTTCAAGGTTTCAGGAAAGCCTAGGTAGCGGCAAACCCAGACGAAAGCAACAATGTTCCTCACGGCCAAGGGCGTCAACTGAGCAAGACTGACGTTGAAGGCTTGAAAGATCTTCGCCAACACTAGGCCCACGGAAACCGTAGCCCGAATTCAAAATGATGAGCATACACAGCTACATGCCCGGCAGGACAGTCAATCACCTTTACCCCCTCGGCCGGGATTACCAGACTATACCCGGGTGGAAATCCATACAGTTTCCTGGCAACCTCACAATAATTCAACTCCAAAGCTGCTGCCCGCCAGCCTTTGCAGATGACAGTTTTCTTGGGGCCATCACTACAATCTAGAGGTAGCCATATCCCAGAATGAAGAGAATCATTTCGGGCCGGAATGAGCTCGAGACGGGAGGAATGAGGCATGGCAGAGCTCTCACCTATGTCAATCTGACGGGGACGGGAATCTTGGTCCCGACCAGAAGATGAAGGGGGGGCATCAGTCTCCATGCTGGCGATAAAATCACTATCAGAACCTAAATTGACAATAGGAGGGTGAGAAGGATGATAAGGAGCAGACTCTCGGGCGAGACGGTCAAAAACGTTGGGGTCGGTCACGACCCCAGCATCAGCCAAACTCTCCAACCAGGCTCCCTCAAGGGTTGGACATCCAGACCGGGAACAACATCAGGGGGAAGATGCCTAAGGGTCCTACGGCCAGAATTTGATGTCTCAATTCCTTAAGTGTTTGGTTATCCCCACTCATCCTAGCGGTCAAGAACTGGGTAGTCAAGTTTGCTCGTTCAGGGGAAGAACGGTCATTCAAAAATTTAGATCTAAGTTCTCTATACTTGTCGGCTGTAAGAGGAATTGAAGATCAGCTAAAAGACGAGTTCTCCCGTCTGGGGGGCTAGAATCTGATGAACTAAGTCCGCCATCAAAGGAAGGGGAAGAGGGTTCACTCTCAGTCATGAAATTATTGCCTAGAGAGTTTTGACTATCTGACTGGTCCGACATGGTCTCAAGGAAGAAAATACAGCAAAAAACTAAAAGTTATAAGAAAGGGTACCTGAGTAAAAACCCGTGCGAAATTTAAGAAACCAGAAAACTGCTCAAAAAGTGCTCTTCAAGCAAGTGCTCGCCGAAAAAAATGTCGCAACAGAGCCGAAGAAACTTCCAAAAGCAAACCCAGGAGAAGCGTCGAAAGACGAAGGAATTTTTCAGGAAAATGTGAAGGGGATGAAGAAAAGTAACAAGCTTCAGTGATTTTAAGGCAAAAGAAACACTCTTGGCCCAATGAACAGCGAATTCGAAGTTCCTAGGAAAGTGAAGGAAACCAGAGAAAAGTCTGAAGGAAAGAGAAGAAGTTGAATAAAATGAAAAGAAAAAAGGATTTCGCTTTTAAATGCTAGAATGGATGGTTGGGATTAAAAACGAACCAACTACTCTTGCACATTGGTGACAAGTGTCACCCACACAACATACCCTAATAACAACAAAAGAAAAAACGAGCGGGATTCCGGAGTGACACCAGGTTGACACGTGGCGGCTATGAAAGCCCAACCAGAGAGCACAGTAAATTCTTCCACATCATCACAACATCCATGACGGTCTCAACCGCCAAAGATGCTGGGGGGTTAGTTGTATGGGTGATACCTAAGTTTGCTAACGGACACTTATGAGGGCCAGCAACAAACTATGAAGACGTGAACTCATAAAAGACAAAACGCATACCCTCTGCCCATAGGCCGAGACCGCCGTCACGGCCGCAGAAGAAGACAAAGTAAAGGGAATCTTTCCTCTGACATATTAATCACAACAGTATGAGTGTCACAGGATTATGCACCCTGTCAGGTGAATAGTACGCCTATAAATAGCCAATCAGTACTATTCTTGCAGGTACATTCTCTCATACTAAAAATAGCTTATCTATCTCTCTCTAAGCTTTCTTTCTCTTAATTCCTCTTGGGCATTAGCTGACTTGAGCGTCGGAGGGGGTTTCCTCGAAACACCCCCGAGGGTAGCTCACTTTGTTATCTTTGCAGATCATCCCTCACGGACAGTCATTTCATTGTCGGACAATCCTAAACTCCGATACCGTTTTCGATACCGAAACAGAAGTGATCCAATTTTACATAGTAAAGAGCTTGTCGCTTGTTATAACCATGAATTTTTCACATTGAGACTAATAGTGGAACTCTTATGAAAATTAACTTGGAGACGCAATGACAAGTGGACACAGATGAGAACTTTTTTGATGTTCAACAATGAATACATGTCCGGAGAATAAAAGAAAAATGATGGGAGATTTTGGGTCCATTTCGACATACTTCAATGCCTTTCCAAAAGGTTGAATGATTGAGCCTTGTGAAAAAGTAAGTTTAGTGACTCGACCACGAGATCGAATAACAATGGGGAAAGCGGGTCGCCGTGGCGAAGGCCCCGTTGAAGCTTGCATACAAGAAAAGTCGATATCAACGACCATTTAAATCTATCGCTGAAAATTTTAAAACAGTCGATTTATACATCAACGGCGGTCAACAATTATTGAATGAGTAGACGTTGCATTGATGGCCATTGATTTAGGATTCAACGACCGTCAGGTCGTCGATACCAATATCAATGACGGTTTACTTACTTATTAGCGATTGTTTTGAATACCAACGTTGATAATATGTCACCTACTGTTTAGAGCTGTGGCTGAAACAACGACGATTCCAAACAGACATTAAATCAACGACGGTTTAAAAAACTCATTTTGTCTAGGAGGTTTAGAACAATCGTTGATTTAATGACGGTGCAGAAACAATCGATAGTATTTACAAACAATCGTTGCCTTTTACATTTGTGGCAGCAATACTTTCTTTTATAGTTTAGTCGTTGCTTTTTTAAAAAAATTAAATTAATTAGATAATAATGTTCCAAATTATAATTAAACCTTTTATCTGCACGGCTGCACCTAAATATATTTCACTTAACCTGTTCCTCCATCACATTCAGTATTTTGAAGTAAAAAAATACGCAATTTTAATATATATTACAATATGCGTAGATACTTATATAATTACATGAAATATATTAAAATTATGTCGGGTTCTACAAAAATATATATCGACAAATCTAGAAACTTATAAGCTAGATGCCGATAAATGTAAACACTAAGTGTCTATAGTTAGACAAACTACCTAGCTTAAATATATGCACGCAAAATAGATCCCGCTGTCGGGAAATAAAGTAGAAGTCGAGTTCGAAAAAAAATATATCAACACATCTAGAAACAAAGCTAGATGTCGATAAATATAGACACTAAATGCATATAGTTAGACTAATATATAGAAACTATAAGTTAGTTACCTAGTTGCGAAAACAAAACAAACTACAATATCACAGGTGTCTCTGTAGCACTATTGCCACCACCAAACCCTCGGCCATCTTCTGGTTTGCGTTCTAGAAGGGGGAGGGGGCTGTGTTGCAACCTGAGAACATGTGGTCGAAACTAGACATGTTCCTCAGATCATTTCCTCTAGGAGGGCCCGGTTTGACTCTTCCACCCGTGCTGCGACCCTTGCATGCACCTCTTGCGTCCATGCACCGACCTTTGCCTCCACCTGCGCCTCAAGCTAAGAAAAAAAGGACAGCTCACATGGTTGTTAAGAG